>NC_048570.1:63425437-63725437 GCF_013265735.2 Oncorhynchus mykiss | reverse complement strand
CCTTGGCCCCTCCGATAAGAAGCCAGGAGAAAGAAACTGCTCCTGATAAAAAGCCAGTCAAAAGGAGGAGCCTTCTTGATCTTGCCCACAGTAATGTGATCTAAACATGTGGCTTTATAAATTATTTTTTAACCAGATGTTGCTTAAAAAAAAATGGAGACTTTGCACTTTGTTGTTATCGATGCAAAAAAACTATGTGGGGTAAAAAGAGAGAAAAAGTGAAACCTTCAACAGTAATGGCAATGTTATAATCCAAAAGAGGGCTTTTTACATGTCTGTGTTGGTTTATTCAATCATTCGTTTTTTCTTCTGTCCGTCTATTCCAGGGATCAGTCTGGGGGAAGAAGCTCGTGCAGACGAAACCGTTCTCGAACATGTGGCCTCACATCCTCATTCTGGAGCACAGGAGACAGACAGACTATATTAATACCACGGTGATATGAACCTAAACCGATGAGTTAAAGAGATTATTTCTCTGTCAGTGGCTGACCATTTCATTTTGTAAAAGACATTGGTAGCAGGCTACTAAAAATGAATGTTGGGGGCATTGCAAAGCACATGTCAATGACAGCTCAAGCATGTATGGCTTAGAAATGAAAAAAATATGACTATCCAATCATGATTAAAACATGTAAAATGTAGCTTGTATGTACCAGCTCAACAAGCTTCTCCAAGAAGGGGACAAGCTTCAGGAGTTCGTTGTCATTTTTGTCCATGAACCAGCTCTCAATGGGAATCCCATTGGAAAGCTGTAGGGATATAGAAAGGTATTCTCTATTGGATTGTACAACAATAGCATAACTAAAAACATGCGAATATAATTTAAAATGCGAAATGTAGGCTTAATTACGCTATGCTAGGTTGGGTTACATACGTCACTTGGGGCTGAAAGGCTCACCTGATATGCAAAGGCTTGAGGTGAATTGTCAATAATGACGGTCTTGGACAAGTCTCTTCCAAGGATATTCAGGTCCTTGATGTAGTTCCCTTGTACACAGACACAATGCTCACGAAACAACCTGTGTCTAGGGTTAGTGGAGAGGAGGAAAATCAATCAATTGTTAAGTCTACAGGTCTGTTTATGAATAATTCAGTCAAACCACAATGTTGACAACTGAACAGCACATGGAGGCAGCACGTGCCCCATTTCCCAGCCCCAAAGCCACAATCAACATACAAAGCAACCTCATCCAAACAGAGAGCACTATAAATGCATGTCAAAGCTAAGGCGTGGTATTCTATTACAAAAACACAGCTGATACTGCCAATGCATCTAAATGAAGGGGTAGAAATAAACATTTAACTTACCTAACCAACTGTTTCTTGGGATCCAAGATGTTGAGCAACTTGTCTGCATAAACCTTCTTAGAGGCAGTGAAGAGAATGATCTAACGAGGAAAAGACAACAATACGTTTCTCACTACAGAGTAGCTTAATGCAAGTAACCGTACTCTTTCCATAAACTGTTACAATTAAATAGGAGAAAAGGAAGCCCAGTTTACCTCATAGATTTGAGACATGCGCTCCAGGAACTCTCGGAAGAACGGCCTTAAACGCACATACACCTGCAGACAAGCAAAGTATTAGTTATTTGTACAAAGTATTCAGAGGCCTCTGTTTCTCCTAGAAACTGATTCTGTGTCGCCCACTTTCATCTGTGGCGGTCTACAAAAGCACAGCTTTAGCACCCTCTGGTGGAAAAGTAAAATGCTTCATTATTTCCCATTTAAAATAGAAACACCTCAATGTCAGATCAAGGACTTCTGTATACCTGGTAAATGACATCTTGAAACAGGACCGGGAAGGTAAGTGCTGCATCGTCCAGCTCATTTAAGCTACAGTGCACCAATGTCTCATCCTGGTAGGAATCACAAAAATAGTTGTAAGTTGCAAACCACCATAACAATGCCCTTTAAGTGGATGTACCATTTACACTAAAAGCTTATTTATGCTTGACCCGAAAATGTGGTAGTAGGCTCAATACGGAGGGTGTGACAATTGCGGAGCCTCCGGAGGCATGCAGAGGCCAAATTGAGCCTCCAAAACGTTGTAACAATGCGGAGGGCTCCGTATAGCTTCACATTGACATGATTGGTTGACGGCAGGTGGGGGCAGTCTGTTCTATATAAACAAATTCTCTTCCTTTACAAAAGCAATACTCAACAGCTCTGAGCTGCTCCGGGAAGCGCAAGAAGTATGAATGCCCTGACATCTGCAGAGGCCGTATCACTGTAAAAACTGCACGGCCTATGCAGATGTCGGATTGAAGTGCACCATGTTATCGCTCACCAGGTCGAGGACCAGGGAGAACTCTGGTGTACTGCGAGTCTTTAGTGGGAGAGCAGGCTTCCTGGTCAGCTGTTCGTCTGTCAGTGGAGGTACATGCTTGATGAAGAAATACCTGGACAAAATCAAATCAAACCGTTCAAAGTTAAATACAGGACTTAATGAAATCACGAGGGAAAAAAATATATGAAACTACACTGAACAAAAATATAAACGCAACATGTAAAGTGTTTCATGAGCTGAAATAAAAGATCACAGAAATGTTCCATGATCACAAAAAGCTTAATACTCAAGTTGTGCACAAATTTGTTCACATCTTTGTTAGTGAGCATTTCTTCATTTGTCAAGATAATCCATCCACCTGACAGGTGTGGCAATTTTAAGCAGCATGATCATTACAGGTGCACCTTGTGCTGGGGACAATAAAATGTGCAGTTTTGGGCCTCCCGAGTGGCACAGTGGTCTAAGGCACTGCATCGCAGTGCTAGCTGTGCCACTAGAGATCCTGGTTTGAGTCCAGGCTGTCTCAGCCGGCCGCGACCGGGAGACCCAATTGGCCCAGCATCATCCGGGTTAGGGGAGGGTTTGGCCGGCACGCTCTAGTGACTCCTGTGGCTGACACGGTCGCCGGGTGTTTCCTCCGACACATTGCTGCGGGTTAAGCGTGTCCGTATTCGTCGCAGTGATGAGACAAGACTAACTACCAATTAGACATCATGAAATTGGGAAGAAAAATGGGGAAAAAGTTGGCATGCTACTGCAGGAATGCTACTAGAGCTGTTGACAGATAAATGAACATGCAAATCTCTACCATAAACTGCCTCCAACATTGTTTTAGAAAATTTGGCAGTACGTCCAACCTGCCTCAACAACAGACCACGTGTATGGCGTTGTGTGGGCAAGCGGTTTGGTGATGTCCTTAGTAAACAATGTTGACAACACACAACTGCATTTTATTAACGGGAATTTGAATGCACTTTATTTTACTCGGCAGTTAAGTAATTTCAGAACAAAGTCAATTAAGAACAAATTCTTATTTACAATGAAGGCAACCCCGGCCAAACCCGGATGACGCTGAGCCAGTTCTGTGCCTCCCAAAAACGGCTGGATGTGATACAGCCTGCATTTGGAAAGTATTCCGTCCCCTTGACTTTTTCCACATTATTACATTACAGCCTTATTCTAAAATGGATTACATTATCACATTTACATAAGTAAGTATTCAGACCCTTTACTCCATACTTTGTTGAAACACCTTTGGCAGTGATTACAACCTTGGCTCTTCTTGGGTATGACCCATTCTTCTCTGCAGATCCTCAAGCTCAGTCAGGTTGGGTAGGGAGCGTTGCTGCACAGCTATTTTCAGGTCTCTCCAGAGATGTTCTATCAGGTTCAAGTCTGAGCTCTGGCTGGGTCACTCAAGGACATTCAGAGACTCATCCTAAAGTCACTCCTGCGCTGTCTTGACTGTGTGCTTAGGGTCGTTGTCCTGTTGGTAGGTGACCCTTCGCCCCAGTCTGAAGTCCTGAGCGCTCTGGAGCAGGTTTTCATCAAGGATCTCTATGTACTGTGATCCGTTCATCTATCCTGCCTAGTCTCCCAGTCCCTACCTCTGAAAAGCATCCCCACAGAATGTTGCCACCACCATGCTACAACGTAGGGATGGTGATAGGGTACCTCCAGACGTGACGCTTGGCCAAAGAGTTCAATCGTGGTTTCATCAGACCAGAGAATCTTGTTTCGAATGGTCAGAATCCTTTAGGTGCCTTTTGTCAAACTCCAAGCAGGCTGTCATGTGCCTTTTACTGAAGCGTGGCTTCGGTCTGGTCACTGATGAAGGACAACCATCGCCACAGATGAATTCTGGAGCTCTGTCAAAGTGATCATTGGGTTCTTGGCCACCTCCCTGACCAAGGCTATTCTCCCCCAATTGCTCAGTTTGGCAGGGCGGACAGCTCTAGGAAGAGTCTTGGTGGTTCCAAATTTCTTCCATTTAAGAATGATGGCCCAGAACTTCAAAGCTATAGACATTTTTTGCTACCTTGCCCCAGATCTGTGCCTCAACAATACTGTCCCAGAGCGCAATGGACAATTACTTTGACGTCATGGCTTGGTTTATGCTCATGCACAGTCAGGTAGACTCCAATCAAGTTGTAGAAACATCAACGATGGTCAATGGAAACAGGACGCACTGGAGCTCAAATTTCAGTCACATAGCAAATGGTCTGAATACTTATGTAAATAAGGTATGTTATTTTTAATACATTTGCAAAAATATCTAACACCTGTTTTTACCTTGTCAATAATGGGGTAGTGTGAGGATGAACATGTTTTGTTTAACCCATTTTACAAATCAGGCTGTAAAGTGTGATGTGGAAAAGGTGAAGGGGTCTGAATTACTTTCCGAATGCACTGTAGATACCGTGACAAGATCTGAGGCCCTTTGTCGTGCCATTCATCTGCTGCCATTACCTCACGTTTCAGCATAATTCACAGCCCCATATCGCAAGGATCTGTACACAACTCCTGGAAGCTAAGACCCAGTTCTTACATTGCCTGCTTCCTCACCCATTGAGCCTGTTAAGGATGCTCTGGATTGACATGCATGACAGCGTGTTCCAGTTCCCGCCAATATCCAGTAACTTCGCATAATCATTGAAGAGGAGTGGGACAACATTCCACAGGCCACAAACAGCCTGATCAACTTTATGCAAGGTGTTGCGCTGCATGAGGCAAATAATGATCAACGCCCCTACTTAATTTGTTTTAGCATCTGTGACCAACAGTTGCATGTCTGTATTCCCAGTCATGTGATATCCATAGATTAGGGCCTAATGCATTGATTTCAATTGACTTATATGAACTGTAACTCTTTGAAATTATTGAATGTAGAGTTTATATTTTTGTTAAGTATATTTTCCTTTTTTGTATTCACAAGATAAAAATGTATTCTAAACATTCATATTCTGGCCTTAACCTCTCTGCGCACGGAACCCAGTAGTTCGACAACATACGGTGATCGCTACATAAATAGTCATATTAAACATTCATTAGAATACAAGTGTCTCACATGCTTTGAAAGCCTAGCATCTTGCTAATCCAACTGCGTTGTCAGATTAAAAAAAACGATTTACTGCGAAAGAATACGATGCGATTATCTGAGGATAGAGCCCCATAAAACAACTATTTCAACCAGCACAGGCGTAACAAAATCACAAACTGCAATAAAATAAATTGTTTACCTTTGACGATCTTCCTCTGTTTGCAATCCCAATGCTCATTGTTACACAATGAATGGTCCATTGTTTGATAAAATCTATTTTTATAGCCTAACAAAACATTTTGTGAACCGCGTGTCGTGAATTCCGTCTCATTCCATTTTTCGACGACACACTCGAGGTAAATACACACACAGAACGTGACTTTTCCAGTCATGTTTGGTTTCATTGCAATCAACTGGTTGATTTGTTTGTAACACAACCAAACCTGATGGGTCATTTCGCGGGATGTATTGACTGAAAGAAACCGATTTGAAGACAACAAGTAATGACATTGTGCAAGATTTCTGTCTCTCACAGACGTGTAACTTCTTATTTAAGAGGCTCCTCTGTCCTCCACTCATTACCTGTATTAATGGCACCGGTTTGAACTTGTTATCAGTATAAAAGACCTGTCCACAACCTCAAACAGTCACACTCCAAACTCCACTATGGCCAAGACCAAAGAGCTGTCAAAGGACACCAGAAACAAAATCGTAGACCTGCACCAGGCTGGGAAGACTGAATCTGCAATAGGTAAACAGCTTGGTTTGAAGAAATCAACTGTGGGAGCAATTATTAGGAAATGGAAGACATGCAAGACCACTGATAATCTCCCTCGATCTGGGGCTCCACGCAAGATCTCACCCCTTGGGGTCAAAATGATCACAAGAACGGTGAGCAAAAATCCCAGAACCACACGGGGGGACCTAGTGAATGACCTGCAGAGAGCTGGGACCAAAGTAACGCCTACCATCAGTAACACACTATGCCGCCAGGGACTCAAATCCTGCAGTGCCAGACGTGTCCCCCTGCTTAAGCCAGTACATGTCCAGGCCTGTCTGAAGTTTGCTAGAGAGCATTTGGATGATCCAGAAGAAAATTGGGAGAATGTTATATGGTCAGATGAAACCAAAATATAACTTTTTGGTATAGACTCAACTCGTCGTGTTTGGAGGACAAAGAATGCTGAGTTGCATCCAAAGAACACCATACCTACTGTGAAGCATGGGGGTGGAAACATCATGCTTTGGGGCTGTTTTTCTGCAAAGGGACCAGGACGACTGATCCGTGTAAAGGAAAGAATGAATGGGGCCATGTATCGTGAGATTTTGAGTGAAAACCTCCTTCCATCAGCAAGGGCATTGAAGATGAAACGTGGCAGGGTCTTTCAGCATGACAATGATCCCAAACACACCGCCCGGGCAACGAAGAAGTGGCTTCGTAAGAAGCATTTCAAGGTCCTGGAGTGGCCTAGCCAGTCTCCAGATCTCAACCCCATAGAAAATCTTTGAAGGGAGTTGAAAGTCTGTGTTGCCCAGCAACAGCCCCAAAACATCACTGCTCTAGAGGAGATCTGCATGGAGGAATGGGCCAAAATACCAGCAAGTGTGTGAAAACCTTGTGAAGACTTACAGAAAACATTTGACCTCTGTCATTGCCAACAAAGTATTGAGAAACTTTTGTTATTGACCAAATACAAATTATTTTCCACCATAATTTGCAAATAAATTCATTAAAAATCCTACAATATGATTTTCTTTCTCATTTTGTCTGTCATAGTTGAAGTGTACCTATTACAGGCCTCATCTTTTTAAGTGGGAGAACTTGCACAATTGGTGGCTGACTAAATACTTTTTTGCCCCACTATATCTGTTTATTATACCTGTACCTCATATGTGAAACTACTCTAACTGAACATTTTCAGTGACACTAACTCTGAATGGGAGCCCCCAGTGCCAAGGTGTCCATCCCCCACTGAAGCTGGTTCATCCAGCTCCTGCCACAAGTGGTGTTAATCTGCCCAAATGTATTTCTGCAGGCATAGATGTGCTCTGGCACCTGGCATCAGCAGCATAATATTGTGTCGAGGACTGAGGGTCTTCCAAATATTGAAAGTGTTATTTTGTAAATGTATATATTTTTTTCCTTCGTGTTTTTTTGCGGGGGGTGTGCTAGAATACCATTTTGGTATTTTGTATATAGTTATTCCATTCAAAATGTATAACGTCACCAATTTGGCCACTTGGATACATTTGGGCTACTTGTGTGGGACACCTGGGCCACTTCATGATAAATGTCATGTAGCACACTCATTTTGGAAGTTATCATTCTGAAACTTTGCACAAGTACTGTTTCCCTCGTGTTTTTTTCTCTGAAATGGTCCCCATCATCCTATCTGAATGTTTGTTTTATCTTGTTCATTTTAAAGATGATACAACAATAAGAAAAAACAAGTGTTTTTTCCATTGTATTTTCTAAACCAGATCTATTGTGTTATTCTCCTACATTCAATTCACATTTAATAACTTCAGAGTGTTTGCTTTCAAATGGTACCAAGAATACGCATATCCTTGGTTCTGTGCCTGAGCTACAGGCTGTTAGATTTGGGTATGTCTTCAGGCGGAAATTGAAAAAAGTAGGGGGTAGCTCTAAAAGGTTATTAACTAAGGCTGGAATATTTTGCTTAGAGGGAGCAGATTTGTACTTACGGGTCAAAGACCTCCCAGTCTTCCTCGTATGTCCCCTCTGCAGGGGCTGTGGGCTGTGTCACCACATAGCCTCCTTCTGGAGGGGCGCCTGGGGCTGAGATGATAGGAAGGAGGAGACCAAGAGAAATGGGAAGGAGAGAGTGAAGTGAGAATGATCCTTGTCCATAATAACTTGGACTCTATACCAAGAAGACATTCCTTTATCTCCAGCTACCTGTGAGAGCAGGCATGTCTGTGACGACCTCCTCTTCCTCGACAGGCACTTCTGGAGGATGTGGAGCCCGCAATGGTGGCAGCATGTCGCTGGGGTAAAGGGGCATAGTCGTACACACTTCCTCTGTGGAGGTGGCAGTGCAGGTGGGGGTTTCCTCCACAGTCTCCATGTCCAGCTGCTTGACGATCTCCTCAGCCTCCAACGCCTGGTCTGGGGAGTCCGAACCTGACGTAGCTTAAAATTACAATAGATTACTATATATACACACACACTACTTATTACCATAGTTCGGCAGGGAAGTTAGATTTGACCACAATATAAAAAATACAACATAACAAATGAGCGTCATACAAGGTAGAATGAAGACCGAGGTAATATAGTAGGCCATTTACCAGTGCAGGGAGTAGAGACAAACATGGAACAATTTAGGCAAATCTAACAAGTCAAGTTTCTGCAGAGTACTTGGCACTCTTCGACCTAGCATCATTTTGGGGTATTACCATTTTTATTTGCTGGTGAGAAGAAGTTGAAGACTGGAGAGAAGATGGTTCCCAGGAGCGTGGTTCTAGGCGGACTGGTCAAAGTCTCTGCCGCCTCCTCCAGCTTCCCATTGGGCTTCACAGGCTTACAACTCGTATCATGGTTCGTGTCATGGTTTGTCGCTTCTGTGGTTTAGGGTGAGGAGCAGGTAAGAACAACATGATACGTCACTTTATCAAGACATGCAAACTCCTGTAAAAAGGCCTGTTGGTGTGCAAGGTATGATTACTGAATAGGATAAGGTTTTGTTCCCATCTTTCAATTAATCCTCCACTCCCTTTCCAAACTCACCCCCGTTGACCGAGTTTCTCCTGCTGACCCTGGAGATGGTCCTCCTGGGGGCATCGCCACCTTGTGGTGTGGAAGAGATCAGGTTGTCGTCGACATCGCAGGTGAGCCGTGTCTTCTTCGCTGGGTTCTCCTGCTCTACCTGAGGTAGAAACACAACTCTCATAGCAGAACTGAAGGAGCAATTAACTGTAGAATTAAACCCCCCCAAAATCTTTCAAAATCTCTTACAGTATTCCCAACATTTATTTTTGAATAAACCCATTAGCAGAAGGCCCAAGGAATTCTGACTCGTATCTGGTTGGATGGACAAAGGACTTGTAGTACGCCAAGTGACAATGTTCCAAGACATTGTCAAGAAAAAGAACACATGCCTTCCTAGGGGGATTATTTCTCTCCTGAAATATTGTTTCAGCCAACCCTACCTACCTACTTGGGCAACACAATTAATCAAATTCAGATATCAATATCGCAATTTCTGTACAATATTCATATCGCAAGAGGCTGAGATACTCTTTCTTTGACCTTCCTTTAAAACAACAAAAACTAGACCATGGTACCATTACCAATAAGATGCCCTAGATTCCGTTCATTCACTCTCTACATGCACAGCGGAAGCTGACCAATCACTAGCCGGGGTCGCACTCTCTGCATGGCATGCACATGCTGGCTCATCACAAGTGTCCCACAGAGCACGCAGTTAGATGCTGGTGAGGAGAGAAAGGGCTTTACCTCAGTGTTTCAGAAGCATGCGTGCTGCTCGTGCTAACGAGAAAGGCGATTTGGTGCCAAAGGGCGCATATTCAGTGGTATGGCAATATTCGGCTACAGGCAAACCAAAGTCAACCAAATGTGTTGTGCAAAAAGAGCCTCAGAGTTGTGGCGACAACAAGAGGCAACACATCAAAAACACTGTCATTTGAAGAACCATCATCATCCCCTACTTCACGACGACTGCATGGTGAAGAAAAACGCACCAGACAGTAATTACGCTCCTTAGTAAAGACAGCAAAGATAAGTTGTGTATGTATAGTACATGTTCTTTATGTGCTCTTGAATAAAAATCTATGTAAAATAAATAAAGTAAAAAAGCTCCCAACAGCTGCAAAGACCCTCAGCTAGACACCTATGTTAAACAGGAATTGACAAGTATAACGCCCTACGAAAAAACATCCCACAGACGTCACCCAGAAGGGCTATCACCCAGCCAAAGAGTTTCCCAGTTTCACATTTACAGTCAGCAAAGCTTAAAGAGGATAAACAAGCTGGACAGGATACAAGACTCTGTCACTCAAGTCACCATCCCAACGCTGTATAACAAAATTAAGGGACAAGTTGAAACAGAGCTCACATGATTATTACACGACTACAACATAGGCCTGTCTTTGGTCTAATACAGGTATCCCAAAATGGGTGCAATGTGTCAGGGGTACGCCAAATAAAAATTTGATTCACCCCCCCATTTTCAAACATGGGGTTATACATTTGGGTGATGTTTTCTCTCACCTGAATGATCTGAATCTGAGATTACAGGGACACTCCGCAACTATATTCAATGTGCGGGACAAAATTGAGGCTATGATTAAGAAGTTGGAGCTCTTCTCTGTCTGCATTAACAACACAAAGGACTTTCTTTCCATCATTGTATAAGAACCTAATTATAAATCATTTGTAGACTGCAAATTGACCATAAGAATCTAAAAATATATAATATTTGACTAAAACATAATTTTAAACTTTGTTTACATTTGTATACGATTACATCTATTATTATGGGTGGGAATACTTGGGAAAATATGTCCTAAATTAAAATCACTTTGCTGATTTCCTGGTATTTTTAATCTATGTTCAACAATGAAAATGGTAATTTCCTGGGGCTCAAACGAAACGACCTGCTAGGCAAATCTGACTCACCAGTTAAAGAACCCTGCTATATTTGATGATCATGTTAAATTAAGAGTACTACACCTACATATTAATAAACCTATGTATAACAATGTTGGAAAACATTAGCTTAATTTGGTTTTTGTATTCAGTTAGCACAGTATGTATTAACTCATCTCATTTTAGAAGTGATGTTTTCGACCCAGACACGTGTTTTAAATATGTCTGACGGAATTACAATGTTTTCACCCGAAATCACAATATCTGGCCCCAAAAAATGTAATTAAGAATTTTTCCCAAATTGTAAAGCCCCATTACCTACTATCCTTCTACAATCTCTAGAGCCACCGCTAAAATTGGAACACTGAGTTTGAAGACAAATCGCTGCATTCCACCATGCATTTCTAGGGAAACATGACACTGGGTACTAAAACAGACTTTACTTGTTAAATCTGGATAGGGGCTAAATAAAGGTCTAGTTGAGGGGGGTGCTAAAAGGTGGGGCTTACATAAATGCTAAAATGTTAAACTAGGGACATGTAACTTCGGTGATCAAACAGCTGTAGAACGTTGGAGGAAATGTTACTTAGGGTGCCAGTTAGGCGCAGACACTCAAATACATCCCAGAGACTGCACCCTACTCACTATATAGTGCACTACTTTTGACCAAGACTCATAGGGCTCTGGTCTAAAGTAGTGTACTATATAGGGAATAGCATGCTATTTCGGAGACAGATAAGAGACAGCACAGCTTACCTTCACAGCATTGCCTCTGATTAATTGCTTAATGGTGGACAGCAGGCCTCTCCCGCCACCTGTCGGCGTGCACTCCTCCACTTCTGAATGCCTCCGCTTGGTCCGGGATGTGCGGGGCGCATGGGCAGGGCTCGACTGCTGAGATGCCTTCCGCATTCTCAGCCTCATTGTTTTAAGAGCCACATGTAAGACTGGAGGACAGACAGGGCAAAGCGGGTTGATGGGCAAAAGCAGAGAAATGGTGCGGGGGAGAAATAGGAAGAGTGGGAAAAAACAGTTTGTTAGTGTAAGACCTGATTTCCACCCTCTTCATACAGTCACATGATACACAGCCTAACAGCTAAAAAGGAGTGGACAAGCTGGTGATTTGAAAACCCTCAGTGAACAAAACACACCAGCAGAAAAAGTGCTGCTTTTGCTAACATCTGGTTGCATTCAAGACACCATTTCCTCTGCATCACAGTACATCATTGCTGCCTACTTCAGTGAATGTGTTTATCTAACAACTGATGGGACAAATTGATCACAAAAAGTATCTGAGGACATTAGAGATAATGGAAACAATAGGTCCATCTTACCGAGAGAAAAAAACATGCATAGGGAAAATGACTTACTGTAAGTAACCACAGCACTCTTCTCTCAAGGAGCACACCCACCCACCCCCGTGCTTACTTTCACATGCTGACCAAACTAGCTCCGCATGTGTGCATGTTGATTTTGTCTATCAACACCAGATGGGTTCAATATCAAAACCAACTATATTAAATTTGGGGACAGGTCGAAACACGCATGAAACATTCATGGACATCTAGCTAGCTTGCTGTCCTGGGAGATAAAGTGGGTTATTTTACCTGAAATGCATATGGTATTTTTTTGCTGGATCTTGGTAGAATTTTGGCACATTTTGAGTCACACAAAATCATGACATGTCCAGGACCTATCAGGCACCATGCCAGACAGTGGACACAGCCCTCTCTATCCACCACTCCCATTGCACTGCAGAGAAACCCACTGCTTCACTACATCTGCATTACATTACCATGGGGCCTGGCCTAAACAGTGAACACACTTTCTCAACAGATCCTAATATAACAAAGTCCATTTACTTCTGAGAAGAACCTTGGAATGTGAACACACCATCCCTTTTTTCAGTCACTAATGTAAAGTTTCCATCCCTTGTCAAAACGTGTGAAGGACAATTTATTTTATTGCCCAAATGAAATTAGCAGCTGATTACAGGGTGGGGATTCGGGGAACATATGTGCCTATAACATGTCCATAGATACAAGACAAGTAGCCAGACTTATTCAATACATGCCACAGGGAGGATGATTTCCAAATTAACACTAGTCTTAACAGCTATTGCTTCGTCACGGTGATGTTGAACTAGCATGACGGAAATGTTATGTGGTACTATTGATGTAATATGACAGCATTAGTGTCCTTGTAATGACTGCAACCCCCATGGGCACAGGGGTGTCAGTATGAGCAACGCAATGCCGCAATGGAGAGGGGAGCAAAAAGGTTAGCAACAAGTCAGAGATTAAAAATAGCTTCAAATCCAGAGAGTAAAAAATGTCTTATACCTAGACAATAATATAACCAGTAAATAAGATTATTTATGAATGAAGGAAAGACCTAGCTCTCCGTTAGGCTAAGCCAGGCATCAAACAAGGCCTGCGGACCAAAACCAGACAGTGAAGCATTTCAAACCAGAAGGCGCACTGATTTGCGATGTCTATTCATTTTGGCCCGCTTCCATACCGCCCATGATGCGCTGCGCTATAAGTCACAGAAAGCACTGCCAACATGCTGCACGCTAAACAGCACTGCATTGCCACACACACGCCTGCATGCTTTATCGCATCACTAATGGCACTGACCAAATCTACCGGACCAAAAGTTTAAAAAGGTGTTGTTGGCTTAATGTCCATGCCAAGTTTCCGTTCCAACTGACCATTGCAGTAGCCTACAGAAAATGTCCTTTGTTGTCAAAAGGTTCAGATAAATGGATTCACATGCAAGTGTAAATGACTAAAGGACCATAGGGCACACAAGCGATTATAAATTAGTTAACAGTTGAGTCCTCTGCTTTAAGAAATTACACGTGCATCTGTGAATTGCTCTGCTTTCGTGTGTCCCGTTACAGCACGCAGCAATGTCCTCCTAGGCCACAAACAGTTTTGCAGTCTGGCTTCGATTTTTAAAGCGTAACAATTAATAACGGAAAAGCTAAACCTTTCAATAAAACACATTGCAAAGGAGAAATGTAGGCCTATGACAATATTTGAGCAGTAGCCTAGGCTACAACAACCTAGTTACGTTGTTATTTGGAGTTAAATACTTTGACTAGGGTCACAGCATATTTTGCTCATCTGCAAGCATAGCAGCAAAGGCTGGAAAAATATTATTCAATCTCTTGTTTTAATATGTTAACATTTTATAGACAGCATCCTATGTGCATAAGTGGGTCGTGGTTGTACACACGTTATTTTTATAAAAACAAATAGGCTAGGTCTGGCCCGTGAATGTTGTCCCCCCCCCCCCCCCCCAATATGGCCCATGTGTGGATTTGAGTTTGACATCCCCGGGCTAAACCAGCGAAGGAGCCAGCAGATACAGCACGCCTCAATTTTGCCTGCAGAACTCAGCATGGATGTAAGAGCCAATGAACACGAATCACACACACATACAGTTCCTCTAGTCACAGCATGCCTATGTTTTTACCATCTCAAAGCATGACTCATTCACAGCTTCCAACAAACCAAGGATGCAGCCAGCAGCAACACTATACTGGGGAAGAGGATTTCCTTTCTCTTTATTTAAAAAAGGAAATGTATGGATATATAACACACATCAAGTAAGGTTGCAGATAAAGCTAGATTTTTATGAAATATAGTAGACAATTTTCACTGCCCCCAGATTACAACCAGCTGTTACACATGCTACAAAGAAAATGGCATATAGTAGCTAGATGCTAGCTATTTGCACATACACACGCGTGCGTTCTAAAACAATACTAAAAAAAAATGTTTGAAGCGGTGTGAAAACCATTGAAATGACCTCATGCACACATAGCTCAGCGGTGTGACAACGATGCAAGTTGTTACAAATCTAACAACCTCATTTTATCGTGGCTCAGTTTACCCTACTGCAGGGTTACTCAACTAAATTCTTACAGGGGCCAGATTTAAAAAGGGTTATTTATATTATAATCTTATAAAGCACTTTCATTAAAATTAAATGTCGCTAGAAGTTCATTTTGAGTGCTTTAAGACCAGCCCAATTCAGTGCACCAAATGGTTTTACATAATGGAACACAGTTGACCTGCATCACATTAATAAATTTCTACATGCATCACTTCATCTTGTTTTTATTTACACATAGCAAACATTTTATGCATGGTATATCTCAGTTTACCAACATCAAATTGTGTCCCATTTTCAATATAATAAGTTGTCATACATTTTCTGTCTACTTTTGTTTTTACACAGAAACATCTCAGTTGACTAGCTTTTGCAGAGGTCTCTCTCCCATCTCATCAGTAGAGAACTGGTGCCTATAAACTGCACCACCTCTGTGGGGACCTTAACTTTGTAACAATATTTTATGAGTTTGCTTTCAGTTTATCTTAAAACTCTTGACATCACAGGAGTGATGTGTACTGTTGACCGAATATAGTTGTGCAGCGTAGAGAAATGGAAGGTTTTGTTTGAGCTTAAAAATCAGGAGAAAATTAGAAAACATTTTCAAAATAACTGTTTTATACCTCCCCTGTAGTCCCAAATTAATGTCAATTCAATTGATTGAAGATGTCACAAAAACAAGACGTCATACGAGCACCTCAAGCACTTACTAGATTTTTGTTGGATTTCTCATGGCGGCAATCACTGAAAAAAAGCAACCATCTCGTCCCTAAGCTCTCATAGGCTGCTCTCGAGAGGATTATTACCCTTGCTTAGCCACCAAACAATATGTAAAAGTAAATAATGATGTCCAGCAGATCACAAAACAAGCGGTGTTGCAGGCTAGGCTGTTGATCGGATGAAGTTTATGATAGCTGTGAGTTAAACACCGTGGACTGAATTAAGCCCAACGCACGCTCTGGTGTAGTGATCTCATCTGTGGTGAAAGAGCCGATAGGCGGGCACCCCTATTAGCAGCTCGGAGTGGCTGTAACTGGTATGTTGGATTATATTAATTGACAGTACGTAAATGGGCAGGGCTACAGGAAAACATCTCTCCCATTAGAGAATATTGAACGAGGGCTCCCTTTGGTACTAAAAATCCAATTATGAAAAAAAATATATTATATGAAGGTTCAGAATTTATCGAAGGGCCATTCTAAATTGATAAATGGCCAGTTGAATAGCTCTGCCCCAGTGTATGACCAAATGAATACTTTTTTTTGAAGGAGTGCATGAAAGGTTCAGTTAAATTGTTTGCATCAAGACCAATCTTGAGTTGGCCTGGTATCCAAACTGAATTTCTCAACATACCCAAAATACCTCAGTTTGTTGGTTATAAAAATAATATTTATGGAACAAAAGGAACATTTGCTGTCTAACTGGGAGTCTCCTCAGTGAAAACATCCGAAGAGCAAAGGTAAACGGTTAATTTGATTGCTTTTCTGATTTGTGACCAAGCTTCCTGCTGCTAGCTGGACATAATGCTATGCTATCGATAAACTTACCCAAAAGCTTGTCTTGCTTTGGCTGTAATGGGTAGTTCCAAGATTAAACATCTTGGAAAATTGTCATAGCTTTAGAAGCCTCTGATAGGCTAATTTATATTATTTGAGATGTACCAAGACTTCAGAAAATAATTGTAGACCTCCACAGGTCTGGTTCATCCTTGGGAGCAATTTCCAAATGCCTGAAGGTACCACGTTCATCTGTACAAACAATAGTAAGCAAGTATAAACACCATGGGACCACACAGCCATCATACCGCTCAGGAAAGAGACGTGTTCTGTTTCCTACAGATGAACATACTTTGGTGAGAAAAGTGAAAATCAATCCCAGGACAACAGCAAAGGACCATGTGAAGATGCTGGAGGAAACAGGTACAAAAGTATCTATATCCACAGTAAAAACAAGTCCTACATCGACATAACCTGAAAGGCTGCTCAGCAAGGAAGAAGCCACTGCTCCAAAACCGGCATAAAAAAAGCCAGACTACGGTGTGCAACTACACATGGGGACAAAGATAGTACTTTCTGGAAAAATGTCCTCTGGTCTGATGAAACAAAAATAGAGTGGTTTGGCCATAATGACCATTGTTATGTTTGGAGGAAAAAGGGGGAAGCTTGCAAGTCAAAGAACACCATCCCAACCGTGAAGCACGGGGTGGTAGCATCATGTTGTGGGGGTGCTTTGCTACAGGAGGGACTGGTGCACTTCACAAAACAGATGACATCATGAAGAAGGAAAATTATGTGGATATATTGAAGCAACATCTCAAGACATCAGTCTGGTCGCAAATGGGTCTTCCAAATGGACAATGATCCCAAGCATACTTACAAAGTCGTGAAAAACATTTTTTTCATTTATGTAAACTTCTGACCCACTGGGAATGTGATGAAAGAAATAAAAGCTGCAATAAACCCTTCTCTCTACTATTATTCTGACTAGAGATCGACCGACTATGACTTTTTCAACGCCGATACAAATTATTGAAGGACCAAAAAAAGCAGATATAAAATACACTTGATTTTAATGGGATTTCAGCCGCAAGAAGTTAAACTTATCTTATAAAAAACAATCAACCTTAACATAATCACTGGTTAACTACAAAATGGTTGATGATATTACTAGTTTATCTATCTTGTCCTGCGTTGCATATAATCGATGCGGTGCCTGTTAACTTCTTGCGACTACCAAACCCGTATCCGGGAGCGTAATCATAGCCTCAAGCGCATTACCATAACGCAACGTTTCCTATTCATGAAAATCGCAAATGAAATAAATATATTCAAACACAAGCTTAGCCTTTTGTTAACCACACTGTCATCTCAGATTTTCAAAATATGCTTTTCAACCAAAGCTACACAAGCATTTGTGTAAGAGCATTGATAGCCTAGCATAGCATTAAGCCTAGCATTCAGCAGGCAACATTTTCACAAAAACAAGAAAAGCATTCAAATAAAATCATTTACCTTTGAAGAACTTTGGATGTTTTCAATGACGAGACTCTCAGTTAGATAGCAAATGTTCATTTTTTCCCAAAAAGATTATTTGTGTAGGTGAAATAGCTCCGTTTTGTTCATCACGTTTGGCTAAGAAAAAGACCGGAAAATGCAGTCACTATAACGCCAAACTTTTTTCCAAATTAGCTCCATAATATCGGCAAACGTTGTTTACAATCAATCATCAAGGTGTTTTTCACATATCTATTCGATAATATATTAGTCGTGACAGTTGGTTTCTCATCAGAAGCGAATGGAAAAATACTGCAGCTGGAGATTACGCAATAATTGCAACAGAGGACACCAAGCGACCACTTGGTAGATGTAGTCTCTTATGGTCAATCTTCCAATGATATGCCTACAAATACATCACAATGCTGTAGACACCTTGGGGAAAACGTTCATGTTAGCAGCCAATATTATCTAAATATGCAGGTCTAAAAATATATACTTGTGTATTGATTTTAAGGAAGCATTGATGTTTATGGTTAGGTACACATTGGTGCAACGACTGCTTTTTTCACAAATGCGCTTGTTAAATCACCTGTTTGGCGAAGTAGGCTGTGATTCAATGATAACTTAAAGGGATCGTTATGACAGCCAGTGAAAGTGCAGGGCGCCTAATTCAAACATAAATCTCATAATTAAAATTCCTCAAACATACAAGTATTATACACCATTTTAAAGATACTGTTAATCCCACCACAGTGTCCGATTTCAAAAAAGCTCTACGACAAAAGCATACCATGCGATTATGTTAGGTCAGCACCTAGTCAAAGGCACAGCCATTTCTCCAGCCAAAGAGAGGAGTCACAAAAAGCAGAAAGAGAAAATGAATCACTAACCTTTGATGATCTTCATCAGATGACACTCATAGGACTTCATGTATGTTTTGTTCGATAAAGTTCATATCTATATCCAAAAATCTCAGTTTACATTGGTGCGTTATGTTCAGTAATGTTTTGCTTCCAAAACTGCCGGTGATTTTACAGAGAACCACATCAATTGACAGAAATACTCATAATAAACATTGATAAAAGATACAAGTGTTATGAATGGTATTATAGATATACTTCTCCTTAAAGCAACCGCTGTGTCAGATTTCAAAAAAGCTTTACGGAAAAAGCACACCATGCAATAATCTGAGTACAGTGCTCAGACACAAAAACAAGCCATACAGATACCCGCCATGTTGTGTAGTCAACAGAAGTCAGAAATAGCATTATAAATATTCACTTACCTTTGATGATCTTCATCAGAATGCACTCCCAGGGATCCCAGTTCCACAATAAAATTTTTGTTTTGTTCGATAAAGTCCATAATCTATGTCCAAATACCTCCTTTTTGTTTGCGTGTTTAGTTCACAAATCCAAATTCATGAGGGCGAGCACTAGGTCCAGACGAAAAGTCAAAAAGTTCCCATTACAGTTCGTAGAAACATGTCAAACGATGTACAGAATCAATCTTTAGGATGTTTTTAACAAATCTTCAATAATGTTCCAACCGGACAATTCCTTTGTCTTTAGAAATGCAGGTCGCTCTCACGGGCTCGCGCGAGACTGAGCTCATGGCATTCTGCCAGACCTCTTAGTCAAACAGCTCTTATTCTTTCCCCTTTCACAGTAGAAGCCTGAAACAAGGTTCTAAAGACTGTTGACATCTAGTGGAAGCCTTAGGAAGTGCAATCGGATCAAATTTACACTATCTTGTATAGGCAAAGAGTTGAAAAACTACAAACCTCAGATTTCCCACTTCCTGGTTGGATTGTTTCTCAGGTTGCCTGCCATATGAGTTCTGTAATACTCACAGACATCAAACAGTTTTAGAAACTTCAGTGTTTTCTATCCAAATCTACTAATAATATGCTATCTTAGCTTCTGGGCCTGAGTAGCAGGCAGTTTACTCTGGGCACCTTATTCACCCATGCTACTTAATACCGCCCCCCAGCCATAAGTTAATTCTAGCTAGCACCTTACCGTGGCTCCTTGCTGCACTCACATAACAGGTAGTCAGCCTGCCACGCAGTCTCCTCGTGGAGTGTAATGTAATCGGCGTCCAAAAATGCAGATTACCAATTGTTATGAAAACTTGAAATCGGCCTTAATTAAAAATCTGCCATTCCGATTAATTGGTCGACCTCTAATTCTGACATTTCACAGTCTTAAAATAAAATGGTGATCAAAACTGACCTAAGACAGGGATTTTTTTACTAGGATTTAAATGTCAGGAATTGTGAAAAAACTGAGTTTAAATGTATTTAGCTAAGGTGCATGTAAACTTACGACTTCAGCTGTAGCTATCCTCTTCCTTCATATCTGAATGAATGTGGCCATTTCTAGCAAGCAAAGTAAGTGATTTATATTTTGCTTGTGTACTGCCATGTCATTAACATAGCTCCGTTTGTCACTGGTGCAGGCTAGTAAATATCCTAAACCTAGCCATCTACTGTAGACTGCAAACTAAAACCGGGGAGAGGGGGGAGGAGAGTATTCACTTGCTTTATGTACACACAAATACATATTTCCACATAGCTGATGAATTTACATTTGTGTTCTATAAAGACTAATTGTGTCAATATGGTGTGAATATTGTAGAAAATTCCTCAGCCGTTTTCCATATTAAAAAGTGGAAGTGCCACTTACAGCTCACCATTTACAGTAGCCCACAGGAAATATGTTCCTCCACCATGTACAGTAGGTTACAGGCAATATGTTCCCCCACCAAGTGAATCATATACATTTTGATCTTGCATCGGGGGCTTTCCTTATATGCGGGGAGCATGAACTGTAAACTAACAAAGATATTTTAGAGTTAAAACCCATGTATATTTAATCTCTACAGGATCGGAGCCACCCAGGACATTTGAGCTAACGTGCGCTAATATGATTAGCATGATGTTGCAAGTAACAAGAACATTTCCCAGGACAAACATGCCTTATATGGGCAGAAAGCTTAAATTCTTGTTTATCTAACAGCAATGTCCAATTTACAGTAGCTATTACAGTGAAAAAAAATACAATTTTGAGGAGAGTGCACAACAAAAAATGTATCACGGCAACTGGTTTGATACATTCACCTCTGAAGGTAAATAATGTACTTACATTAAGTTATCTTGCTCCGATTTGTCATCCTGAGGGTCCCAAAAATAAAATGTAGCGTAGTTTTGTTTGATCGAATCAATTTAGGTTCTACATTTTGAATCCCTGCTGTGGCTGCCACCCCCCGAAAATGTGAAAAGGGTGTCCGATCCTTAAGAGGTTTTACGTAGTAAGACGTGAGGGTGTGGGATATGTCCAATATACCATAGCTATGGGCTGTTCTTAAGCACGACGCAACACGGAGTGCCTGGATACAGCCCTTAGCAGTGGTATATTGGCCATGTACCACAAACCCCGAAGTGCCTTATTGTTATTATAAACTGGTTACAACATAATTAGAACAGTACAAATACATGCTTTGTCATGTCCGTAGTATACGGGCTGATACCACAGCTGGAACCATTATATACTACTACAAAGAAATTCTAGACTGTGTGGTTCGAGCCCTGAATGCTGAAAGGCATGGTTTTTCAGACCATATACCACAGTTATGACAAAACATGTATTTTTACTGGTCTCATTACATTGGTAATCCACTTATAATAGCAATAAGGCACCTCAGGGTTTTGTGAAATATGGTCAATATACAGCGGTTAAGGTCCGTGACCCAGCCTTCAACAGCCCTTACATGTGGTACATTGGCCATATACCACCCACCCTCGGGCCTTACTGCTTAAATATACAGCACCAACTACATAAATATATGTTATTAAGGTCCATTATCTGCTACCTGGACTTTAATTGTGGGCTCTAGAAAGAGTTCCCATAGTGACTGCAGCAGCCCATTCATTCGCCCTCACTACTGTTTGGTGGTGGCGGTGTATCGTCCCATAACATGTGGAAGGTATGGTTAGATGAGGGGATGGTCGATCAAAATGAGTGGAAAGTGGGAACACCACGCACACTTCATTGATATGGCTAGTTAGCTAACTAGACAGTCTTCTGGCAAGTTAATCGAATTGTCACTGTTCAAAATGTTTCTTCTGACTCCTTCGTGTAATGGGCCAATGCTAGTTGCAATTCAAAAGAAAACACGGAAAGCTTTCACACTTGGTCCAGAGCTAATTACCAACTAACTTTTTCTATGTCCATGGACAGGCAGCCCTAACCAGGATAGTATACAGAAAGTGGGCGGGAAATTAAAGCTTGCTACCGACCACTCGTGTCCAGGTAGAAGGCCGTAAAAGCAGGACGCCAATAGTAACTAACTAGTTAAACATCACGCGAGTTCGCTGCTAGCAAGTAACAAACCTCGTTCGAAAGTAGCGCGCGATGTTAGTTCACGTTAGCTAGCCGTGGCGGCTACCCCGCTAGCAAGCAAAAAAACACAGCACCTAGATAACTAGCTACTGTACCTGCCATTTCTCACTGTCCATTTTCAACTGAGAAATGTTAGCGGTTTAGCTATGCAGTTAGCTGTTAGAATATCTAGCTAGCGAAATTAAACTTAGGTTGTGAGTGGCTGGACAAGCAATATTTTAGCACCTTCTGTCCAAAGGCAAATTTGACTAGCTAGCTTGTTGCTAACGTTAACTAACATTAGCAAAACTTAATTAGCTAGCACTACCTAAACTTTGCTAGCTGATTAGCTACCTAGCTTGGCAACATGGATCTAGTCAATTAGCTGTTTTAGGCAAGTTAATCAAGACTGATGTAAATGTACAAGAAATCAAACCAAAATGTACAAAACCATTGACTAATTTTCCGCAGCAAAATGGTTACATGTTAGCAAACCAGGAGGCCGAGATTTTAGCAAGACAGGGTCAAGTTGGCTGGCTAACTACTGTACGTTAGATTGCTGTTGTCCATGCCTTGGGGGCGAGAAAGGAAAATATTTATTTGTACGTCACTCACACATGCTGAAAGACGCTTGAAATAATCCCTACTTACTTTACAGTACTCCACAGTATCTCGAAAACGAGTTGACTGATCAAGCACTGCTGGCTGCCACGGTGCGGACAGCAGCTGCTTCTTCTTCTTTTTCTTCTTGTTTCCTCTCTGCTGTGCTGTTTTTATGAACCGTCTAGTAGCTGATACTGCGATGTGCTCCCAGACGCCATTTCCCGCCTCCTCACCCACACTCTCTCGATGCAGATACCCGGATGACTGAGGACCGCTTGAGCCAGAGGCGTCAATGAGGTGGTTCGTTTATCTGGCCCGGGTACCCCGGTGAGAAGAGTTTGAATCAAATCAAACTTTATTTGCCACATGGACCGAATACAACAATTGTAGACATTACCGTGAATTGCTTACTTACAAGCCCTTAACCAACAGTGCAGTTCAAGAAGAAGAACATATTTACGATGTAGGCTAAAATAAAAAGTAATAATAAAAAGTACCACAATAATAATAACTAGGCTTTATACAGGGGGCACCGGTATCAAGTCAGTTGAGGTAATCTGTACACGTAGGTGGTGCCAAGTGACAATGCATAGGTAACAAACAAACAGCGAGTAGCAGCAGTGGCGGGGGTATAATTGTTCAGCAGTCTAATAGCTTGGGGGTAGAAGCCGTTGAGGAGTCCTTTGGTCCAAGACCTGGCGCTCCGGTACCGCTTGCCGTAACTTGGGTGACTGGAGTCTGGCAAAGGTCACTTCGGGTGAAGTGATTGCATTCATGGTGGAACCGGGCTGCTTTCCGGGCGTGAGCCAGGTGCCCCACTCTGGTGGACGGCGAAATCGGTTCAAAACAAAGGTGACGTTAGTTATAAATCCGTTTTTGTGTTTTCACATTCAACAGTGATTGCTTTGGATTAAACACTTTACCTGCCATCCCAATGAAAACAGTTTGAAAATTCAAGCATTTATTTTAATGAAGAGATGTATGTTTCTGGACGATGCACCATGCTGACATGAACAAGCCGCGCAGATTTGATTTGAGAGGGCGCTCCTCCATCCCCGCTTTCACCCGATGACGTGCCGGGCCATTGCCCGGTTCAACACGGGCCAGCGTAATATATCTCCTTTTTTCCTTTGCTTTGGCACATGAACTCACACCCCTTTTATTTGAAAAACAATACAGTCCCGGAGATACTCTGACAGTACATACCGTTACCTGGTCCTGAATCCCCCGGTTCATCTCGAGGTTTCTTCCTTAATAACGGGTATTTTGTAGATTTTTTTCTCCATACAGCTTGTTGGTTTTTACTTGCAATTGCTTGATATTTGGGGGTCTTCCATGCAGACGACTAACGAGCTTTGATTAAAATGTAATTCATTCATTGAAAATACTAGAAATATTTGGTGGCTTTATGGCCATTTGAAATGAATCAAAATAATCTGTTGATGTGGATTTGATTACAACAGAGAGGCTTCTGGTAGCACTAACAAACTCAGCAAAATAATAAAGTCCTCACTGTCAACTACATTTATTTTCAGCAAATGTTAACATGTGTAAATATTTGTATGAACATAAGATTCAACAATTGAGACAAACAGAATAAGTTCCACAGACATGTAACTAACAGAAATCGAATAATGTGTCCCTGAACAAAGGAGGGGTCAAAATCAAAAGTAACAGTTAGTAAGTATCTGGTGTGACCACCAGCTGCATTAGGTGCAGTACCTAATCTGCATCTCCTCCTCATGGACTGCACCAGATTTGCCAGTTCTTGCTGTGAGTTGATACTTCCCTCTTCCACCAAGGCACCTGCAAGTTCCTGGACATTTCTAGCCCTCACCCTGCGATCCAGCAGATCCCAGACATGCTCAATGGGATTGAGATCCGGGCTCTTCGCTGGTCATGACAGAACACTGACATTCCTGTCTTGCAGGAAATCACACACAGAACAAACAGTATGGCTGGTGGCATTGTCATGCTGGAGGGTCATGTCAGGATGAGCCTGCAGGAAGGGAACCATGAGGGAGGAGGATGTCTTCCCTGTTATGCACAGCGTTGAGATTGCCTGCAATGACAACAAGCTCAGTCCGATGATGCTGTGACACACCGCCCCAGACCATGACGGACCCTCCACCTCGATCCCGCTCCAGAGTACAGGCCTCGGTGTAATGCTCATTCCTTCGACAATAAACTCGAATCCAACCATCACCCCTGGTAAGACAAAACCGCGACTCGTCAGTGAAGAGCACTTTTGCCAGTCCTGTCTGGTCCAGTGACGGTGGGTTTGTGCCCATAGGTGACGTTGCTGCCGGTGATGTCTGGTGAGGACCTGCCTTACAACAGGCCTACAAGCCCTCAGTCCAGCCTCTCTCAGCCTATTGCAGACAGTCAGTACTGATGGAGGGATTATGCATTCCTGGTGTAACTCAGGCAGTTGTTGCCATCCTGTACCTGTCCAGCAGGTGTGATGTTCGGATGTACCGATCCTGTGCAGGTGTGATGTTCGGATGTACCGATCCTGTGCAGGTGTTGTTACACGTGGTCTGCCACTGTGAGGACGATCAGCTGTCCGTCCTGTCTCCCTGTAGCGCTGTCTTCGGCGTCTCACAGTACAGGCATTGCCATTTATTGCCCTGGCTACATCTGCAGTCCTCATGCCTCCTTGCAGCATGCCTAAGGCACATTCACACAGATGAGCAGGAACCCTGGGCGTCTTTCTTTTGGCATTTTTCAGAGTCAGTAGAAAGACCTCTTTAGTGTCCTAAGTTGTCATAACTGACCTTAATTGCCTACGTCTAAGCTGGTCTTAAACCATTCCACAGGTTCATGTTCATTAATTGTTTTTGGTTCATTGAACAAGCATGGGAGACCGTGTTTAAACCCTTTACAATAAAGATCTGTGAAGTTATTATCAAATTATCTTTGAAAGACAGGGTCCTGAAAAGGGGACATTTCTTTTTTTGCTGAGTTTAGTGTATACACTCGGTATCCAAAACATTAAGAACACCAGCTCTTTCCATAACAGACTGACCCGGCGAAAGCTATGATCCCTTATGTCACTTGTTAAATTAATTTCAATCACTGAAGATGAATGGGAGGAGACAGGTTAAAGAAGGATTTTTAAGGCTTGAGACATGGATTGTGTATGGGCAAGGCAAAAACATTTAAGTGCCTTTGCACGTGGTATGGTAGTAAAACCAGGCGCAACGGTTTGTGTCAAGAACTGCAACGCTGATGGGATTCACACTCAACAGTTTCCAGTGTGTATCAAGAATGGTCAACCACCCAAATGACATCCAACCAACTTGACAACTGTGGGAAACATTGGAGTCAATATGGGCCAGCATCCCTGCCACAATCACATGCAGTTTTCCCATTGCCAGTCAGTCACCTTTTCAGGTAAAGTACAGTTCACATGCACATTCTCAAGAGGTTAGAGAACAAAATATATATTTTTAACAAATCATGGATCAAAAGGCATTCAGGGGGAAACAGAAACAATTGTTTAATTACTTGTATCAATAATGACCACTTATTTATTCTTCAGTATGAAATTATAAATTACCCCCAAGATCAGTGATACCAACAGCTTTTAGTAATCCCCAGCAGATCAGTAACACGTTGGAATTTGAGGGAAACCTTAGCTGGGGACAAGTTCACTGGTTCCACAGTTATCTATTAGCATCTATTCAGTTTTGTAACAATTAACTACCCAAATATCTTAATTACATTATGATCTTGAAAAAACAAATCAGCAGCGTACATTCAATATGCCGACCTTCCATATGAGAAAAAAAATCTAACTTTTAAACAAAACTGATTATGCTTATTATTTAAAGGAAGAATAGTCCTTTGAGTCCTACAGTTAAAATAGGAACAATTCAAATATGTACATCTATGCCTACTGTAGTCCATTCATAATAGCAGGACAGATGTGCATTTAGTCTTCCACAGGATTCCTAATTCTAAACTGGTCTAAGTATTGCCTCCAGCTTCAAGACGTTCTTCAGGTTGATTAATAAAAATTACATGCATTAATAACAGCATAATTGTAAGACAGAATGAGCACTTGAGTGTTATGTCTGACAGAAATAAGGTGAACAAATAGGTTTAAGAAGCCATGAGAAGTCCTTGGCATAAGCGCTGCGTTGGTTGGCGCCGCTGTGTTTGAAGTGTGGGCGTCCATACAAGAGTCCAACAATTAGAAAGTGCCAAAGAAACTGTCCTGTCAAATTCATTGACACAGTTTGGAGCAATAGTTCAGTTATTTTTCTTTATCAAGCAACAGTTGTCCCACATCAAAAGGGAAACATTCCTTTTTTAGGTAAAGACAAGTCAAATTAAAGTTGACAGCTTCAAACAATATGCCATGCCTGCCAGTCTAGGTGATCTGGTCAGCAACAGAGTCATCCAAGACAGTGAGGTTCTGGCCCAAACTGGCTCTTCCAGACCACTTCAGTCTATTCTTGCAGCTGACAGTTCATTCAAAGTAGTAAACAAAACAAAAGCCTTCATAAATCGGTCATGGGAAGAAAAAAAAAATGTATACTGTATAGCACTCTGGTACATTATATCAATGTAATCGCTAAGGAATTCTAATACCAAATAAGTTATAAAACAAATATAGTTGCAAGTCAACAGCTGCACAGAATGATATTATCATGAATTGTTTTATAGATTCAATGATACATGGTTTTAGGTCAAACTGCTTCATGGAATAATAATCTGTAATCGTGTCTTCAGAATTGTCCATCGCCATAAGAGACACAGCTAAAAACATCTTCGTGATTTCAACCAGTCCCAAGAATGACATCCGTAGCATAATTGAAACAATGCGGAGGAATAAACGCTTTCGTTTGAATTTTCTATCCCAGATCCTAGAGCAAGTGGACAAGGTTTACAGAATGTCGATGGCTTGACGTCTCTTCCCATAGTCCACTGCCCGGTCTCCCTGCATGTCTCGATCTTCATCATCTGAAAGGAGATTGACGACAGAACAAATCAGGGAGTAGTCATCTCTCATCCCTAAATTACATCTGCTAGATAGATTTCAAAGGAAATCCCAGAAGATTATCATTAGGAATACTCCATAGAAGAGCAACATACTGTACATATTAGTCTGGTCCCATATTGGCCATATAATTCCTAACACTACTTTTATCACAGCCTGTTCAATGGCAGGGACAACAATAGCGGTTATAAAATGTCAATATCAAGTGGTTCAATGACTAAGGACCTATATGGATCTACCTGGTCCATTAAAAAAAGTATAACACAAAATACTTCACAACCTAACCTGTCGCGGAGAAATGAATGACAGCCGTACAATAATGATAAGACAAGAACGCACATGCATTTAAAACGTCAAGTACTACTCACACACAGCATCTACTAATCTACTACAGGGGTACACAGATGACCAGTGGGCACAAACAGGTGGTGGAGCACAGATAGTGGGGAAGCGCACGGCTGGATGAGGCATGCAGACAGTGGAGTGGAGTCACTGAGGGGGAGAAGCGCCCCCACCCACATGTAGAGGTATAGGGTTTGATTGTGGTATACAATGATGGGAGGCTTGCCCTCCAGCCTAAAATGACCCACTGAACTGGCCTCAGGCTTAGACCCTGAGGGGCGGTTGGTTATGGATGTTCCTGAGACAGGAATGGTGGGTAACTCAGGGTGCTGTGAGCTCTGGCCGAGCTGGTGGTACTCAGTCTAATGCAGGGACAGCAGGAGTGGAGGAGGGAGAAATGGTGATACAGCTGGACTTGAAGACCCCTGGCCTGGCTCACCTTGGACGTCTTCCTCCCCACCATCACCATCCTCTTCCTCATTGTAGGCCAGCTCGGCCTGCTTGTCCGCCTCGTACTCACCCACGTTCCCATCGTCCCCATTGTAGTCCGCCAGCTTAGAGCCGTGCTGCGGATCTACAGGGGACTCGTTCTCATCAAAGAAACGGCCTGTAGAGGCAGAGAAGGGCCCCATCAGGAAGGGAGGGAAGCAAAGAGATTGTGATAGAGTCAGAAGAGAAAGGATGGAGAGAGGGAATGAAAGAGAGGATGAAACTAAAAAAAACAGAGGGGATGAAGGAGGTGGTGATTGGTTGGACAGTAAAGGTATGAGAGGGAGGCATAGTGTATATGTTTAAGGGGATTTTTGGGAAGACAAAAAGAGTAATTGGCAATGAAGTGATATGTGTAAAGAAACTTGGAGGAAAGCATGTGTGTGAAGTGTGAAGATGAAGCAAGGAGAGGGGAAGCTGGCAGGGCAGCTGGTTGGGGTATTGTTTGGAGAGTAGGCAGCGAAGGGAGGGAGGGAGCAGAGCTGAAGCCAGGCAGGCAGCAGGAAGGAACACCCTGAGACCCTTGAAGTCAGGCGGCCTCTCCCACTGTGTGTGCACTCTGGCATCTGGCCATCTCTTTCAGTTTGTGGCGACAGCACCTCTAATATGTATTACTTCATGAGCAGTGTTGAGGAAGGTTTGTTAAAACCCTGATAGCTAGGGAAGGCAACCGCTTATAGTAGACCCAACGCAGCCTTGAGAAAGAAAACTCTAGATAGGGCTCAGACTGTAGAATGCGTTCGAAAATAGCTTATGTAATTGTAAAGGTTATGTTGTAACCTTGACACATCTGCAAGAGAAGCTCTTCTTACTGGGACGCTGCAGCTAAAGGTCAGAGGAAAGACACAACCACAGTCACCATGTGTCACATCTCCTGTGTACTGAGAGGTATTCAGTCTCCCCCACCCATCCCCACCAGCCTTTGGAGGCACTCACTCTGTCTGTGACGCAGGGGCTCAGCAGGCTTGGGGTCTCTGGCATGCCGAGGTTCTATAGGGTTGGGCACCTGGGCGGGGTTAGGAGGCAGAGGCAGTTCTGCCCCTTTCCTCTGTACACCATCCACTTTCATCACATTGGCAGGAGCTTAAAAGGAGACAGCAAAACAGGTAGCATCAATGATGACTTTTTTTTCTGTTAGAAATATTTCACCTGAAATTTGGTCATCCCTTTTGGGCTTTTCATTTTTAATGTACAGTAGAGAGGCACTCTCTCCTGTAGTACGGAATGTGCTCCTTCACAGAGAGCTAGCCTACAGTCTGAAGGAGCATGTTTTCAATCTCCGGGAGAAAAGGATGAATCACCTTTAAAAAGACAGAGGTTGCCAAACAGAGAGCAGAGCACTGCGCCAACGATATATTTCCCTCCACTTTCTACACAAACATTCCATGAAAAAAAAACTGAACTGAAAACAGGAAGCCAGCATGGCTCACGTTTTATAGCAGCTAGTGGTGGAGTTGGAGAGGCCAGGAGCAGCGGGGCCTCTGCTGCACACAGCCATTAAGAGCCCAGTCAGAGCTGTACCCAGGCCATGGCCTCAGGTCTCGAACTCAATGACAGACACACCATAACATGTCACCCCTAAAGCATTACTGCATAACTGGCTTTGTCTCTGGGCAGCAAAGCTAATAAAGTAAACTGAAAATGCAAACATGTAGTGTGTGAAGTGTGAGCTGACATACCTCGAAGTGGTCTGTGCTGCTCTCCGAACTCATCTGCCTGGATGGCTGCCTTGTTGTCCTCATCAAAGAGGATGGGTCTGTCTGCCACCGCCTGGGGGGGCTGCTGTTGGAGGGCCCCCACTCGTCCCTCCAGCCCCAGCCCTATGACCTTGTCCTGGATCTGGAGCACAGGCCGATCCAGAGAGAGGTCTCGACCAGCCCCCTCACCTGCCCCCATACCGGCCCCCACCTCTCTTAGCCCAGTATCAGGTATCTCTATGTGGTTCTGGGTGATGGCTGGCTTCTTCAGGGCTGGAGAGAATGAGAGGGGAGGAGGAAAGTTCCGGTTGAAATTTGACAATGATATTTTACACTAATCTTACTACCAGAATCGTTATCAAAAGTAGAATAACCAGAGGGAATAAATACTCACCAAATTGCACATCATCTATTTTTCCCACTTCACTGTCCTCAATACCAGGCATTCCAGCATCACTGCCAGGCTTGCCCAAATCTTCTATCCCAGGAGTGAGAGAGAGAAGAATGGATGGGGTGGAGGGAGAGAGGGTGGGTGGGTTAGCTCTGAAACATTAGAGGCAGAATGTATATGAGCTGGTTGTAATGTTACCTTTGAGGTCAGTGTCTCGGTGTGTGGCCACAGTTGGGTGCTCTCCTGCGGTCTCCACCTCAGTCCCTCCTTCTGCAGCTCCAGCCTTCCTGCTATCCAGCACACTCTGCAGAGGGAGGGAGGGACAGAGAAAAAGACAGGGGGGAGAGATGAATACAATCACCTTTACTATCGCTGGGTAAGCAAAAGTCACAATGACTAAGTGCAGAACTGCTGACACCCAGGACAAAGGACATTCCACAGAGTGTATGATCTATGAACACCAACAGGGGGTGGTAGACAACCACTTACATTACGGGGGAAGGAAAGGCAGGGACATCATGACTAGGAGCTCTGACAGAGTGCCTCACCTTTCTCAGCTTCACCACCTCCTCCTCCAGGGTCTTTTTAGCTTCTTCATACTCGTCCATTAGTTGAGTGATTTGACGCCCACACTGCAAACTATCATTCACACAAACAATTGGTTAGACAAAAATCACAGAGAGAAAAGCAATGAAGCTCTTGTCAAAATTCCAACCAATGGCTATATTGGTGCGATAGTCATCATAACCTCAACTTTGCTGTGATTTTGAGAGCCTAGAGCAAAAACATGAAAGATGTGTTGAGAGAGTTCATTCTCTGTACCTCTCATATTCCAACTTCCTCTCCAGGTTGGTGCTGTTCTTCTTCACCTCCCTCAGCTGGATCTCCTGCCTCATAAACTCCTGTTTCAGCTCCTTCAGCTGCTCTACACCCCCCCCCCCCCCAAATAACATAGAATATGAACCCTAAGGTTATAGTGTATGGACAAATGCAATTTCAACATGCACTGATATCAGGCTACAGCTTTAGTGTCGAACAATCATTCAATAAAGAAACTAGGAACGACAACATTGCAAATCTGTTTGCATTAGAGTCCACTTGGCACATGGGGGACTTGAGATGAAACATCTTAACAGCACTAACAGCATTAAGCAAACTGCTGTTACTGCTCCAGGCTCCATCTGTGGTAATACAAGCCCATACTGCTTTCTGCTAGCCTAGCCTTAAGACTCCAACAGAAGTGTGCCCTCTGCTGGACAGTGTCTGCTCTTACCTTTCAGCCTCACAATCTCCGACATCTGTGCTGTGACATCACCCTGCACCTTCATCTGGAAAGGAAAGAAAAGAACATCAGTCTGAGGAAAGGTCACCAGTACACTTTGTTAGCAGAACTCTTTGTGCTCATCTTAATTCCAAACACAACCGGTTTAACAGGACATCTACATTATTACATGGCTGAACTAGCCTAACTGGAAAGATACCATTTTTATACTATGTTCAGATGCAATAGCATTTCAAAATGTCAGCTCGGCAACAGTAGAGATATCTAGCTGCATAAAAAAAGGTTCTGTTGAGTGAAAATGCTGCTTGCAAAACACTCCCATCTCATTCATTGCGTCTGACCCGCCGAGTGACTGGAGGACCACCCGCAGCCAGATATTGAGTCAGATCAGATGGAAGAGATCCTAAAGGACAGCCAGGTTGAGGCAGTCAGAACAGCCCACAGAGCAGCAGCCTTCATTAGATCTCCTCTACCCTTCATAATGAAGCCTGATGGAGAGAGCCCCAGCTATGGCTCACTGTAATAGGAATATTTAAAGATAATAAAGTTCACATTTAGTTTAGAGTGATTAACAATGTTTAGCATAGTTATACATTCTCTTTCTGTAATAGAGAAATGGTTTCTAGTGTTCTGTGATACTTGGGTTGATGTCACTAATCTGGATGCTGTATGTTATGGATTAAACTCAAATCTGTTGATAGCGATTGACGCCAGACTGGAGGTACAAGGACACACGGATTACGATTGTATTCTGTGAAAACACTGATTCTGTAGCAGCTGACCAAGTCCACACCTTTTGTTTTGACTTCCCAATAGCCTCTCAGGATTAAAATAACAGTTGTCTGCTATTCAGGATATAAGGGTCGTCTCAGAGAAGGCCAGTTAGACATTTCTCTGCTTCTGTGTTCGAGGAGTCTCCCTGTTGCAACTTGTAATAAACTGGATTGATTTTCAATCGACTTTGTGACTGCTCTTTTGTTCACCTGGAAATGTATATTACACCCCCAGACCGCTTCGAGTGAAACCACTTTATAATCAGACCAATGCGCTATTGGCCCGTTACACATTATGACACACTGACTGGCTAAGGGGCTACTACATGTATTTTCATACATGTACAAAGACAAAATTCAAACCCAAGTGTTTTTTTGTTCCCTCAACCAGAGGAGAGCGGCTGTGGCTTTGAGGTAGATTTAGGGAGCAGTGGGAGGGGTGCAGGCATTGATCTCAGGGGACTGAGGGGAGGAGGTGAATGTGAAATGCAGCTGGGAGAGAAACAGAGGACTGAAAGCCCATCCCCGGGACACTATTTGTGCATGCTTAGAGGGACAGAGAACGTGAAGAGTCTACATGTCTGGTATCTGTATTCTGCACACTTGTGTGTCCATATACGCACGTTTGACAGACAGGTGTTTGTGTGGCCACGTAGGCGGAGCTGTATAACGTGTATTTATGAATACAGTTACCGTTGTATTGAACATAACAGAACACAGTAAAAAGAGAGGCGAGGCTGAGGCAACATTATGCTACACCAAATAATAGTAGGTATTTGTGTTCTGAGCTCAACATCTGTGGATTTGTTACAAAGGCATTATGAGCTTAACTTATGCATAAATCCTGTGCTCAGTTTCATATTTGTCTAATTCTGCAATGGTTATATTATACACCGTTGCCAGATGTAGCCTATTTCAAAAGGAGACAAAATCCTAATTTGTACAGTTTGCTTTCCTTTGTCCCTTCTTTCCCCTCCCCCTACCTTGACCACCATAAAAGACGGCCCAACGTTGCCCAGTGACCTGAAGAGGGAGCCATCATCGCAGCACTCCTCATTGGCAGTACTCGTCACTGAGGGAGCTACTGCACATGCACAGCCTAATACTTGGCATCCTCTCCTTGGTATCCTATCCTCTACCATGCACAAAGTAAATACATTCACTATATAGAACAATAATACTATTGTATTATACTGTTAGATGCGGCACGTCATCTCTGCAATACCCATCTTTTTGAATATACCAAAGCGTATCTAATTGAAAACACTCAAGCTGTCCAAAATCCAACACAGGCCATATAGGTCCAGTCAGCTCAGTGGCTGAGAGGCCACAGACGGCAGGCGGAGTGAGAATCTGTCAGACGAGAGAGAGCTCTGTCCTCCTGAGCCCCTGACTGATCCAGACAGGCCCCTCTCTGCCCTCCACCCAATTACACCATCTCCCTTGTCTGGGGTCTGACAGTCTCTACAGCCCAGCCAAACGTATAACCACTCAGAATGAGCAACAAAAAAAAAAAACTGTCATAAGTGTAATAAGTGTAAGGACAGGAGATCCCGGCTGCTAAAAACACAGGCAAAGGACCATCAAACCTAGGAGCTTCATAGACCTACTGTATTCTACCACCCTCAATGCATGAAATGAACATCAAAAGACAAAAACATCAAACCCAGCCCGGAGAAACCAAATCGATTTGAGCATGGTGCAAACACCAAGGGGATGCCTGGCTGGGATTACCCTTCCCAGGTGGAAAGTAACCACGTGTCAAAAGAGATCCCTACTTTGTTTGCCTGCCCCATATGTGGAATTCAATACTAGTCTCTCCCAAAGAAGATTCTCTCTGATAGCTCCATTGGCCCAGTCACTAAACATTTTATAGCCGTGTGGAATAGTGCCTGATAATCCTGACTGTCACGTCAGTGTGTTAGGCTGCCATCATGCCTGATATTCCTTATGTGCTCCTTTTTGTTCATTGAAGGGAGTGAAAGGAACCGCTCAATGAGTAAATTAACCGTTATTTATAGGCTAAGGAGGGAATAGTATCCATTCGGGCACCTCTATATGACTGTCCCAGAGACAAACACCTCCCCACAAACGAGATTCACGTCCCCATCAGTTGCCACTAGCCACCAATCAAATCACAGGGGTGGATTCTCCAGTGAGAACCAAGGGCTTGAATCAAATCCACAGAGGGAGGGAATGAGGGGCTCAGGACTTTAATGAGGCAGAATGCACAGAAGGAGTGTCAGTAATTACAGCATCAATGTCAGCCATTGTGGAGATAAAAGCTTTGTGCTGTCACCTTCCCTGCAGAGAGACACCGAGTGGTTCACAGTTTCTCCACCAAATCTGCTGTGTGGAAAATAACAGTGCTCTTTCTTGGCACCCACAAAGTACACTGCAGATGTGATGACGGAAACCAAAACATTAAAGCAAAGCACTTCAAACAATGACATTGTGTTAATTCTCTATCCTTTAGCCCTTTCAGCAGTACTAGAATGAGAGGAGTAATGGCATAACTAGGCTATGCTAATACAGCATGATTACTATGATTATAGTACAATCCAGGTGTGAAAAGCTCTTAGAGACTTACCCAGAAAGGCTCACAGCTGTAATCACTGCCGAAGGTGATTCTAACATGTAGTGACTCGGGGGGTTGAATACTTATCTAATGAAGATATTGTTTTATTACATACATTTTCTACAAAATGTTAGAATTTTTCCTTCCACTTTGACAGAGTACTTTTTGTAGATCGCTGACAAAAAAAAAAAAAAAGGTCAATTAAATCCATTTCAATCCCACCTTATAATAACAAAATGTGGAAAAAGTAAAGGGGTGTGAATACTTACTGAAGGGACTGTATGGGCTAAAGCACCCCATTGTGAAATTATGACTTCACATTCACTGTAAACAATGTAACACACAAATCAGCTACTTTGACCACTTTCCCAAAAAGTTCGACAAAATGTTACAGGGTAAGACATCTTTATCTACTTCTCTGCTACTCAAATCTGTAATCATAATAGAAATATCTTGTCGAGATTTAGCGATACGGCTGTTTTAGTAATTTCGCCAACTTTCCACTGTTGAATTAACTGCCATGGAACTTTTCAGAACTTTCAAATTATAACAATGTGGGAGCACAGTCTTAAGAATGAGAAAATGGATGTTTCTCAATATACACGCTACCGTGCTCCACACTCAAGCTCCGAGTGCATTCTCTGAGGCCGTTCTCGGGTACGTTCTTGTGAGGACGAGAGTGTGGAGAACGGATAAAACATTGCATTTGAGAAGCACTCGCAGTACTTTATAACCTCACGCTGCACCTCCACTAAACCTTCTTCCAGCCAGGACAATGGCAACAATAGAAACGAAACAAGATATACACAAAGCAAACTTTTTTACTTATCAGCTACCTACATGTGAATCATAATAATCTAGCCAGCTAGTTCAACAGGTAACATGACCTAAAACTGTTATGCAAGGTAGGTAGCTAGCTAGCTAAAAATGATTTGTAGCTATCTGGCTAGCTAACAGTAGTAGCTAACCAGTTAGCCCTATTGACATACTATGGGCTTGCAATCTACACACAAACACACACTACAATGAGTGTTGTAGGCAGGTAGACATCCCAAAATTAACACAGCATGTATTTATTAACGTATGAAGATTTAAAAAAAATTGTAGTCAGGCAACATATGAGATGTGAATAAGCAACATTTCATTCCGGTGTATTCTCTCTCGCTTCAGCTCAAATAATGACCGCCATGCATTTCAAGAAATGTTATATTTTTTACGTGGTTGCGTCACATTTCTGTGCATACTTTCTGTTGAAGCTTGCGTCGATGCATGCTTCAAAATATGTACAAACGGAGTAGGCATTCGAGAAGTGCCCCCCGTGCTCCGTTTCACACACATTGACTTGGACTCACCCTCCGACTGCTCGGAGCACGGTAGTATGCATTGAGAGAAACCCAATTAAAATGTAATTAATGACAAATCTAGAACTCATATTTCTATATGAATTTGGTCAGGGTTGCCCAAAAAGTTACATATGCAGCTTTACATTTATTTTAAACTTGAACAATGCCTCCTTGTCTTCTGTACTCTATTATTACAGTTTGCATATACACTGTAGTATTGTGAGAGAGTGGATAAAAGTGTAGTAGGCGAGCCAGTGTAGTTATTTGTAGGGATGCACGATATATCGGTAAGCATATCGGAATCGGCCAATATTAGCTAAAAAATGCTAACACCGGCCCAATGTCTAGTTCAATGCTGATGTTTAAAACCAATGTCAAAGCTGACCTGCATACCAATATAACGTAGATGACGCCACAAAAGCTGAAAAATACTAATAATACTTCCAACAACTAAACAAGTTCAAGTCGAGCAGCCATTTGAAAGAGTACGAAAATTTCAGCGAGACAACTCAAAGGCAAAATTCCTTAACGCCAAGATAATGGAATTAATTGCCCTAGACAATCAACCGTTCTCGGTCGTGGATGATGTTGGCTTTTGCTGACTGGTCGAGCACCGGTACGCACTACCAAGTAGGCAATATTTTTCAGATGTCGCCCTACCGGAGTTACACAGTATTGTTGAAACGCACATCCATGAGCTACTTGCTATGGGCGTCACTGCTATTAGCTTCACGACTGACATTTGGACCAGCAATGATGTCAGCCCCATGAGCATGATGAGTCTGACAGCACAGTGGGTCGACGAGGATTTCATACTGAGGAAAGCTGTATTGCCACCCCAAGAATGTGCTGGTTCTCATAGCACTTATCAGCTAGCTACATTTCAATGGCATTTGAGAACATGAACACACTCCTAGCTCCAATCAAACAACTGACTCGAGAAATAAGATCAACTGCGTTTGCAGCAGACGTGATAGCCTTTGTCATGGCATTGTAACACCTGCTCAACAAAACTGCTGACAGACCGTGGGGTTAAAACTTGCAAGAGGCTGTGAACAAACGATTCGGTGGCATTATCTGAGCCTCTTTACTCTATCGCCACCATGCTCGATGCTAGGTACAAAGACCACTACTTCAATGCAGACAAGAAACAGGGTTTACGTGAAATGTTACAGACAGAGCTGAACAAGGTGGAAACGGATACAGTGACAGTGCGCACCGAGGGAGAGAGGCCACGGACAGACAGAGCTGAAACTTCACTGCTTGACATGTCTGATGAAATCCTGGTTGAGACTGAACAAATGAACAACAAATCATCACATCAAGTAAGTGAAATAAATAGGTGTTGATTATGTTTTACTGGTAATGGAGAAAAATCTAAACACCAACAAAATAACTTTTTGGTCTGTGTGTGTTTCAACTATTTAACTGTACTAGAACGTTTTTTTGGGGGCAAGGAAAATATTGCATATCTGTATGGGCCCGACATTTCATATCTGTGCATCTAGTTATTTGTGAAGAAATATGTGATCTAACTGCCCCACAATCCAAAGTAACAAGGTTGATAGTGTAGTCTATCAAAGCAATCAGACCAATTATTTTACAAAACTTAACTTTGAATATATTTAACTGCTTGGCTTAAAACATTTTAAACTTCTTCCACTACCACAAAAACACTTGTAAAGAGTTAAATTGGTGGGACATGCTTTTGCTTCATGCAAAATTACCATTATTTTATGAGAGAAATAAAGCAATTATCAAATTCTGAAGACTGCTTCTATCTAGCCCATGATGTAGGCCTATAACCTAGCGCACTAAGGTAAGACAGATCGTTCCTCATCAGACAGTCACTGCATCATCATGTGTGCGCCACACAGACACACACAAACCTGCTCTGCCCCTCTACCAGAAAGGAATATTAGAAAGCATTTGCCATTGCCTGCACATAGCCTCTGTCCAGGCGTTTAACATGATCTTTCCCAACTGTCGTTTTTGTTTTTTTATGAGGGGCGCAATAGGGGCATGTTTTATGGGTACATAATCACAATAGGACTACGGTTGACATTGCCCAACCCTAACACTGGTAACATCCTGATACAGGACAAAGAGTAGATTAACGCTGGGAAAAATCTGGGACTGGTCTTACACTACGACATCCCTCATGTTGAACAGAAGATGTTAATTGTGTACAACAGTGAACATTCAGGAAATGAGCTGTAATTTAAAATTACAATCCGGTTTGGGAATGGCTAGCCCACACAATCCGAAGAGCAAACATCCGTGTGGGTACGGCAGAATGCTAATGAAAGGTAGCCCCCCCCCCCCGCAGCTGTTCTCGCCACACCTCCTATGCAATCTGATGAGGCACATAAGCATACATTGAGGTGGTTGGGACAAGGAGGAGGGGAGAGGCAGACTGACTGTAGTAAGTGTAAAGAGGCTGATCCCCAGCCCTGGGCACACAGATGGGCCCCAGCTGGGACTCATAACCCCCATGTCAGCAAGGAGGGAGACTTTACCTCCTGTAAAATGACTAATATAAGCGCACAAATACACACCAATAAACAATTTGCAAATTGCAATGCCAGGTTAGCAGGTGCTATTGTGATGGGGATAAATGAGTTTAGCTGTTACATGATATGGCTTTTGAAATCACCTTTGAGATTCAAAGGATTTGATGCCTATCATAGCTGAAGTAGATAAACAATATTTTAGTTTAAGTGGTCATTTTATGAGTATAACCTAAATTTAAAATGACATCAAGACTCATTCCTTGAGTTGGGAAGTACATTTTTAAAAATGTGTCACTGAGGTACACATCAGTACAACCTAACTCATCTGAGGCTTAGATAACAACAATGCACTGGGCCAACACACTCAACTTTGGCTTGCTTGTATGTGTGTTTTGAGCATTCAAAACGTTGCTGGAGACTGCTCAGTCTTTACCCATGTTGGTAGGTGTCACTAGGTTGACATCACATGTTTAGCCATCCACTGTAATACAATAGGATGCAGGTGCAAGGCTGCTTTCCACCTGTCAAACCTCTGGTACAGTTAGTTAATACGTTTGAGATATGCAGGAACTAGGAAGCATAGGTACTACAGATGGACTTAGTGATCTAGTCCTACCTACCTTTTCATCTGTGCACTTTTTGATGAGTGCTTCACGCGCCTGCAGCTTGCCATCCAGTATGCTGTTATCTCCATCCTTCTGATCGATCTGTTTCCTGTGCGTGTCTACCTGCACCATCAGCTCCGAGTTGCGCTTCTCCAGTCGACTGCGCGCCGCGTCGGTCCGCTTCACCTGTGTCTGCACCTCTGCCAACTCGTCCAACAGGCGCCCTTGCTTGTTGGACACAGTCCAGTAGTTGAAAGACAGTATGGCAATGATCACCATCAATGCGATCAGGATGAAGGACGGGAGACGGCCTCCTCGTCGGTTTGCGCCAAAGCCAACCATTTCAGAATGTATTCGATAACTGATCTAGAAAACTAAATAAGCCTATGCTTCCACTGGTAAACAAATTGGGTAGCTGACATGCCGTTCAATTACGGCAAACATACAGCCACTGAGATGGTCAGTAAAGAAAGCATTTGTAACAAACCCCAAACGAGTTTCTTGCATTAGTTAGCTGCAGGGAATGTGGGGAATAGTTATTCACGCGCCTTCCCTCTTCCGCACAGTTGTCGCCTGTCTTGTTTGCATTCATCCAACGACGCTGTCAGTGGATGAAATGCATCTGCAGCGACGTGGCCTAAATGTAACAGCAAACGTGGACAAACACTAGCCAAGCATGCAAGTGACAAATTATTTAGCTATCTAACGAGTCCGGTGTCAAAATATCTGAACGATTCTGGTAGGCCCTGAATCATTTCAAGATAGATAGAAAAAGTGTATTTATCCACCAAATCGTAAACCTACAGTAGGTAGCTAACGCATTAGCAACCTGACTGCATTAACACAGATTTACCAAACTGGTTTGGCTAGCTGTTTGCACTGAAAGTGCTAGTCAGACACTAGAAAGCAACTATTGCCATCCTAATGATACATCTTGATTATGGATCTTAATTATGTATATAGAAAATACTGTATTCAAACGTTAATCTAGCTAACCTTTATAGCACTATCCAATGCAATTCAACGTAGTCGCTACGCGTTAACTGCTAATCATTGGAGCTACTACGCGAGATAGCAACATAGGATAGCAATACGTTCTTTGTAGCTAGCTACTAGAATCATTGAAATAAGGTTACACGAGGTAAACGATTATTTTAACGATAGATAACAATTTCCCTTACTAGTTTGCGGTCATATTCCTAATCAGATCAGTTTTGTTTTACCCGTCCCGAGCCTGTCTTGTCTGTTGATATGGTTACTTTAGCTACTTCCACCTTGGCTTGGCTGGCATATCCTCTGTTTTTGGTGCCTCTTGACTCGTGGATACGAAACGCAAACGACGTTGAATACAGTGGTTAGCTATATCGTTATAAAAGGTTAGACAGTTAACGTAACATTGACAAAAGACTAGCTAATGTAGACACACAATACAAGCTAGTTAGTCAAACCATCAATTTCAGATTTCTGAAGTGTAACCAAGGCGTGCAAGGTGCATGGTTGGGTTAAAGTGACAGTACAATTATCCAATCATGACATACATCTTGCAATAAAGAACACATTCTATTGGGTAGTTTTTGCAAGTTTGGAAGAACATTGGATGAGAAAAATGACATGGACGGGGTTTTACAGATCATGAGGGGGTGTTGGATTCGGATTTCTAACGCGCTGAAGTTCCGTGTTCGTAGGCAAGGCAGCACACAGTGAACAGAAATATGAGTGAAAATTATCAAAAATGTTGGTGTCTGACTCGGGTGGAAATGTGTGTGTGTGCAGGGCCGATTCCAGGCATAAGCGAAATAAGGGGCCCAACCAATTATTATATATATTTTTTTTTACTCAGTTAGTGTCTCAACTTACTATTAAAGGTGCAATATGCATAAATCATTCCACCATTTCCTGGATGCTAAAATTCTAATAGTTTGCCTAATTTCCGTTTATCACTCACTGTACGTTCTAAACCGCTGTGCAATATCTTTTCAAGTAACCAAAAATACTGTATTTTCAGCTGTTTGAAGAGGTTGTACAAAACCAAAAGTAAACTATGCAAATACCAAACTTAAGCATGGGAAGCATAGAAATAGCACACATAGAGCAGATCTACAGCTTCTTAGACTTGATTTAAATATGAATGACAGATCTATAACTCACATTTCTGTGTTGATTTGGTCAGGTTACCCAAAGTTACATATTGCAGCTTTAAGAATAAGAATTGTAGACTGCACCAGGTGCAATTTCGAAATTTGGTTATGCATTAGCAGTTCTCTTATTATGTCAGTCACTGACAGTCACCCAATTATCCAGATAAAACTTTTTTTTATTGGTATTTAGTCTGACCAGCTATCTAAACTAGTAATCATGGCCGAATACCGACCGTGCACATGCTGCCTCCGACCAATAGGATTCCATGCTTCAAGATTGCTTCAATCACGTGGACTGGGATATGTTCTAGATAGCCTCAGACAACAACATTGATGTATACGCTGATTCGGTGAGCAAGTTTATTAGCAAGTGCATTGGTGATGTTGTACCCACGGTGACTATTAAAACTTTCCCCAACCAGAAACCGTGGATTGATGGCAGCAATCCGCAAAACTGAAAGCGCGAACCACTGCTTTTAATCATGGCAAGGCGACTGGAAACATGGCCGAATACAAACAGTGTAGCTATTCCCTCCGCAAGGCAATCAAACAAGCTTAGCGTCAGTATAGAGACAAAGTAGAGTTGCAATTCAACGGCTTAGACATGAGACGTATGTGACAGGGTCTACAGTCAACCACGGATTACAAAAAGAAAACCAGCCCCGTCGCGAACACCGATGTCTTGACCCCAGACAAACTAAACAACTTATTTGCTCGCTTTGAGGACAATACATTGCCACTGACACGGCCCGCTACCAAAACCTGCGGGCTCTCCTTCACTGCAGCCAACAATAGTAAAACATTTAAACGTGTTAACCCGCGCAAGGCTACCGGCCCAGACGACATCCCTAGCCGCGTCCTCAGAGCATGCGCAGACCAGTTGGCTGGTGTGTTTATGGACATATTCAATCAATCCCTATCCCAGTCTACTGTTCCCACATGATCCAAGAGGGCCACCATTGTTCCTGTTCCCAAGAAAGCTAAGGTAACTGAGATAAACGACTGCTGCCCTGTAGCACTCACTTCCTTCATCATGAAGTGCTTTGAGAGTCTAGTCAAGGATCACATCACCTCTACCCAACCTGACACCATGGATCCACTCCAATTTGCTTACCGCCCCAATAGGTCCACAGACGACGCAATCGCAATCACACTGTACACTGCACACTGCCCTAACCCATCTGGACAAGAGGAATACCTATGTAAGAATGCTGTTCATCGATTACAGCTCAGCATTTAACACCACAGTACCCTCAAAACTCATCATTAAGCCCGAGACCCTGGGTCTCAACCCCGCCCTGTGCGACTGGGTCATGGACTTTCTGACGGGCCACACCCAGGTGGTGAAGGTAGGAAACAACATCTCCACCCCGCTGATTCTCAACACTGGGGCCCCACCAGGGTGCATTCTCAGCCCTCTCCTGTATTCCCTGTTCACCCATGACTGCGTGGCCATGCACGCCTCCAACTCAATCATCAAGTTTGCACAGTGTTAGAATTGATTACCAACAACGACGAGACAGCCTACAGGGAGGAGGTGAGGGCCCTCGGAGTGTGGTGTCAGGAAAATAACCTCACACTCAACATTAACAAAACAAAGGAGATGATCGTGGACTTCAGGAAACAGCAGAGGGAGCACCCCTGTGGTGGAAAGTTAAGTTCCTCGGCGTACACATCATGGACAAACGGAAATGGTCCACCCACACAGACAGCGTGGTGAAGAAGGCGCAACAGCACCTCTTCAACCACAGGAGGCTTAAGAAATTTGGCTTGTCACCAAAAACACTCAAACTTTTACAGATGCACAATCGAGAGCATCCTGTTGGGCTGTATCACTGCCTGGTACTGCTTGGATGTAATACATTTATCACTAGTCACTTTAAACAATGCCACGTTATATAATGTTTACATACCCTACATGACTCATCTCATATGTACAGATGAAGTTGGAAGTTTACATACACATAAGTTGGAGTCATTAAAACTTGTTTTTCAACCACCACAAATTTCTTGTTAACAAACTATAGTTTTGGCAAGTTGGTTAGGACATCTACTTTGTGCATGACACAAGTTATTTTTCCAACAGTTGTTTACAGAAAGATTATTTCACTTATAACTCACTGTATCACAATTCCAGTGGGTCAGAAGTTTACATACACTAAGTTGACTGTGCCTTTAAACAGCTGGAAAATTATGTACTGGCTTTAGAAGCTTCTGATAGGCTAATTGACATAATTTGAGTCAATTGGAGGTGTACCTGTGAATCACTGTATTCTTATCGGCAGACTCAACAGCCTTGGTTTCTCAAATGACTGCCTCGCCTGGTTCACCAACTACTTCTCAGACAAGAGTTCAGTGTGTCAAATTGGAGGGCCTGTTGCCCGGACCTCTGGCAGTCTCTATGGGGGTACCACAGGGTTCAATTCTTGGGCCGACTCTTTTCTCTGTATAAATCAACCATGTCGCTCTTGCTACTTGTGACTCCCTGATCCACATCTACGTAGACGACACCATTCTGTATGTATCTGGCCCTTCTTTGGACACTGTGTTAACTAACCTCCAAACGAGCTTCAATGCCACACAACACTCCTTCCGTGGCCTCCAACTGTTCTTAAACACTTGTAAAACTAAATGCATGCTTTTCAACCATTCGCTGCCCGCACCCGCCCGCCCGAATAGCATCACTACTCTGGATGGTTCTGAATATGTGGACAACTACAAATACCTAGGTGTCTGGCTAGACTGTAAACTCTCCTTCCGGACTCATATTAAACATCTCCAATCCAAAATTAAATCTAGAATCGGCTTTCTATTTCGCAACAAAGCCTCCTTCACTCATGCCGCCAAACATACACTAGTAAAACTGACTCTCCTACCGATCCTCGACTTCGGCAATGTCATTTACAAAATAGCCTCCAACACTCTACTCAGCAAACTGGATGCAGTCTATCACAGTGCCATCCGTTTTGTCACCAAAGCCCCATATACCACCCACCATTGCAACCTGTATGCTCTAATCGGCTGGCCCTCGCTACATATTCGTCGCCAGACCCACTGGCTCCAGGTCATCTATAAGTCTTTGCTAGTTAAAGCTCCACCTTATCTCAGCTCACTGGTCACGACAACAACACCCACCCGTAGCACACGCTCCAGCAGGTATATCTCACTGGTCATCCCCAAAGCTGCCTTTCTTTACAGTTCTCTGCTGTCAATGACTGGAACGAATTCCAAAAACCGCTGAAGCTGGAGACTTATATTTCCCTCACTCAACATCAGCTATCCGAGCAGCTAACTGATCACTGCAGCTGTACATAGCCCATCTGTAAATAGCCCATCCAATCTACCTACCTCATCCCCATATTGTTTTTATTTACTTTTCTGCTCTTTTGCACACCAGTATTTCTACTTGCACATCATCATCTTCCCATCTATCACTCCAGTGTTAATTTGCTAAATTGTAATTACTTGCTACTATGGCCTATTTATTGCCTTACCTCCTCACGCCATTTGCACACACTGTATATAGACTTTCGTTTTTTCTATTGTGTTATTGACTGTACGCTTGTTTGCCTCCAGCTCTGTTTATTCCATGTGTAACTCAACTCTGTGTTGTTGTTTGTGTCGCACTGCTTTGCTTTATCTTGGCCAGGTTGCAGTTGTAAATGAGAACTTGTTCTCAACTAGCCTACCTGGTTAAAGAAAGGCAAAATAAATTAAAAAGTAAAAAGTTGCTATTATAAACTGATTACCAACTTAATTAGAGCAGTAAAAATAAATGTTTCGTCAAACCCACGGCAGTCTTTTCAAACAGCTCTTACACTAAAATAGCATTATCATGTTCACAATTTCACAGTATAGTGTGGAAACATAAAACACAGGTCAATCACCTTTAAAACGGCAACGTTTTCTCTACGCCTTATGGCAAAATGTGTAGAATTTGCAGTAAACTAACTTTAAAACGTACATTTCTCTCCACCGTGAAGAGGGGGTGGCACTAAAATGTTTTGCCGAGAGGTAGGGGCCTCCCCAAACAAGTCTCGCTTAAGGGCCCCCTAAAGGCTAGCGCTGTCTCTGTGTGTATGTGTATGTGTGTGTAATTTGTCATTGTATCTACAACCTCAAAGAATGAGAACCAATCAAGAATCAGAACAGACACTACACTGAAGGTGTCAGAGTGGTAATCGACAGAAAATTAGCAACTTGATAGCTTTAAATGGTGTTCTGCTTTTTTCTTAACCCTCATGGAGATTTAGTTTATACTCCTACAATTGATATATATTGAGTGCTCTTGATGTGTGGAAATTGTACAGAATGCGCCAATGCTGTTTGGAACACAACAACCAATGTCATACCTGAGGGGTATACTACAAAGCAGGATCAATGAGTTAGCCAGCTGACTTTGATAAACAACCATAAATAACTACACCTACTGATTTCCTGTTTCATTAAGAAAGTTCAACTTTGATATGTGTTTTAAAAAATAAAAAGTTATTTCAGAATATTTGGGCATGTTATCTGGCTAACTCATTGATTAAGATTTGTCGTATACCCCTCTGGTTAGTGGTCTGGTAAATAACTTCATGTTGAAGTGAAACAACCATGTCACGTTGATGTAGGCTACAATAAGCAGGTTTCCATCCATTATTTGAATACAATGACGAGATGCCCATATCTTCAACCTAACAACGGGACAAGATAAATCCAAAATAAGCCCGTAGAGATGCATTGGGCTTATTTTGTAAGGATTTTGTTGAGAGTGAAACCTCTAACTTCTCCTGTTGTCTCTGTTTCCATACAACCATTAAAATAAGTCATGACAGGTCTTATGGAAACAGCATACCTATTGGTAAAATTACACTCTAGCTAAGTTTCCATCCAATTGGCGACAGATTTTCATGTGAATATTCTAGAAATGCACAAAAAAGTGCATTTCTGTAACGGCATTCCTCCTTCTCTTCTGAGGAGGAGTAGCGAGAAGGATCGGAGGACCAAGTGTCCATAACGTTTATTTTAAGACAATAACTGAACACTATGAAATACAATAACTGTGAACATGAACGAAAACCGAAACAGTACCGTGTGGTAACAAACACGACAACTCAAAAGTGAAACCCAGGCTACCTAAGTATGATTCTCAATCAGAGACAACTAACGACACCTGCCTCTGATTGAGAACCATACTAGGCTGAACTCAAAACCCCAACATAGAAAAACACACATAGACTGCCCACCCCAACTCACGCCCTGACCATACTAAATAAAGACAAAAAAAAGGAAATTAAGGTCAGAACGTGACAATTTCCCCACCAATTGTTTCCACCAAACAGACACGTTGCAGATAAAAATCATTCCTGATGACGTTCGCTTAAATTTCCATTTACCGAATAAAACCTGTGTTTCATCACATTTTGAACTCTACCAATAGTTTTGTCACAAAAACGTTAGCGTTAAATAGCCTAGTCTGGTCTTGGTTCGTGCGCCAACAGCTTGCAGATAGCCTACAGTGCTGTCCTGTCGACTCCCGCTCCTGCTCTCCCTCTCTGGCTCGAGGCCGCTAGACTGCTCATCATTACGCACACCTGTCACTATCGTTACGCGCATCAGTGCTTCATTGGACTCACCTGGACTCCATCAAGTTATTAATTACCTCCCCTATATCTGTCACTTCCTCAGTTTCTTTCCCGAGTCAGCATTAATGTTGTTATGGGTCCCTTGTCCAGACGCTGTTCGTGGTTTGTGTCACGTCTGTTTATTCATTAAATATTCACTCCCTGTACTTGCTTCTTGTCTTCCAGAGTCTGTCCTCACAGAATGCTGACTCCACAATCATCATGGAGTTTATATATATTCTTTTGGTGAGGTCGGTTTCAGGTGCCGCTGCTGAAACAACTGGGGATGCCTCGGTGTTGGAAGATTCCTAGATGTGATAAGTTTACAGGAGGAAACAAGACAACGGAATATGTAGTATTGGTGGGAAAAGGTGTTAACTCTAGGGGTACCCATGGTGCTGGAGATCAGAAGTGTCCGGTGAGAGAAAGGTAGGTTGAGGTTGCCAGGATCAGAGTAGTACAGAAGGTGTCATATGCTAAGGCAGTTAAGAGAGTAGTAGAGGAAGATGGGGTCCAGGGTGAGGGATTCCTGTGAGTAGGATAAGGCCTATAGAGATTGATAGGAACAACATGTGTTTCAGTAAGTGTGTTTCTTAGGGTTCATTCCCATTGTTATCAACTGTACTGCAGAAATGGAACATAAATCACAGAAAAAAAGATGTTGTGCTGCAGAAAAGTACTTGGGTGTATGTGATTTTACTGCAGAAGAGTTACAATGTGTGTTACAAGATAGTGTCCAGTCCTCCCAGGCTGCTGGCCTGGTGCAGGATCAGATAGTGGTGAGCTTTTAAAGGGTCTAGGGTTAGTTGGTAGGGCAGTTTTTTTCCCCTTTCCCCATCCTTTGTCCCATCCCTTTTTTGTCTTACAAAGTATAATGAATTCACACTCCAGAACAGTAGGTGGATCCACAGGGCTAGATAAGAGAAATGAATAGGGAGGCTGTGACAATACACATTTAAAGTAGAAGGTTGGATATTTTGGGGTAGGTAAAATGGATTATGCAACAATTGCGATGGAAAGGTTTTATGCGTAAATATTGATAGAAAATCCATGTCGTAAACGATGTTGTAGCCTACCACCACAACATGTAAAAGCATGCAGAGTTTATAAGCAGATGGAATAGGTTATGATGAACTTCAGAACTTATTTCAGAACTTCATGAGCTTCATGCAAATGTTCTAATACATATCGATGCTCCATTAGCCGTTACAGGATAGGTGCTGTTTGGCGTAGCAGCGAATTTCCGACCAACCTTAACTTGGTGATACTATCTTCGTTCGGCAAAACATTTATCTTCTAAAATGTCCGCGTCGTTAGAATTTTGGAAATGCTCCGTTATTAAAATGTTTTACTCCATGAAGTATGTGTACATCGCCATCTTGTCTATTAGAAATATTCTCTCATTGATTGAGACAGGTAGGTGCCTCCAGGGGTGAAAGTAAGGTGGTGCAGAGTCCCAGCAAAATAAATAGTGGGGGTAAACCGTATTGTTAAAACATGAGTCTATCACAATAATTAAAACAACATTTCAAGAAAACGGAGATGAATAGTCCCGGAAACCCGAGACGTGGGACAGCAGTGGATGCATACATTCTAGCCTAATGACAATCACCAAATGTCATGTGTTATTACACTTTTTGGTGTTTTGTGTAACGCATGTCTCTTTCCATTTACCTCTGTTTGGAGGCGGGAAATGTGTTGCGAGTGGATGAATGTGCGCGGGTGCCTGGTAAAGGAGCCCTTTGAAGTGAATGTTTGACAATCAGATGAAAACATTATGACTAGTTGTGGTTATGCCACAATAAAAGGTAATATTGTACATTTTAAAAGTTAAATGATACATCTTTAGGACTAGGCCCACAGAGATCCTATTGAATTAATAGGGATTCTATATGTACTTCTTTGATTAGGCCCATCATTTTTTTGGGTGTGCACACATAGTACCGGAAGAAATGTAATCTAATTTCACCCATGGGTCCACCCTAAAGTGCTGCATGTCACGACACTCACCTGTCTGGATCAATAAGAGAAAATGTTTAAAACATCTTTAAGTGACTTTCTTGAGGTTCACAATCGATTTTAGATACTTTCACATGATTTGGAAATGACGCCAGAAAAATATATGTCCCATGACTTGAATGGGATTTGTGCCAAAAATCTTAAAAGGTTAGTATATGGAAACAGTGCCAGGGAAACTAAACCAAAATGTGGATTGCTGTCATACCTTGTCCATAGACTGTTTGCAGGGTAAGAAAACCAATATGTAATTTTGTAATTGGGATAAACTATCCCTTTAAACTTCAATTGATTTATTCAGAACATGAAAAGTTAAGTGCAAAAGTCATTTTATGTACACTACGTCATCACGCACAGCATTTTATCCGCTAATAAGTCAGTTTGATGGAAACACCTCTGTTGGGAAAATGTGCATATTGTTTTATGTAGATTTTAGAACATTCACCTGAATCTTTTGTCAATTGGATGGCAACCTATCTGATTCAGAATAGTTTGTAAAACCGCAAGATCTTGATATTTCGTAAGTTACAATGACCAAGTTTTTAAAAATATTACACAATTTGTGTGTTTTGTACATTGATACATTATTTTATTCTTCTAAACTATTCAGTTGTGCCATGCATCTTCTTTAAGTATGGACTTCTGCGCCTCTCGTGCCTCCTAAAAATGTATGTAATGTTCAAAAGATATACCATTGTTGAAAGAAGGAGGTCGACTACAACATAGAAAGTCATATTTTATTGTAACACTGATAAGAATTGTAACACATTGAGGTAAGTTAAATAATCCACTTTTGCAAAGTTCTCTGTCCTGCAGTGGCACACAGTATTCAGCCAGAGTTAGAATCCATAAAGTCTGCAGGAGCTAGTACCATCCCAAGTCTGTCCAGTTCACAGTTTTAATACAAAGTTGTTTTTTTCCTTTTGATAAAGTAGAGCACTAGTTTTTCATCATGACATCTCCATTTAGTTGGCTTACAAGTGTGTTTTACAAGGTTGAGACTTTAAAAAATCCCTTGAGGGAGAAAATAACATTCTGGTGTTTTTGATATGAGAGAGAACAGAAGCCAATCCAGTCCAGACATGACTTACTGAGTTTGTTTCTGCTAATGTCTTGGCACAATCTCACAGGGCACAATGAGATAGAGATAGGGGTTGAGTCCTTGGTGGGGAGGGAGGGCGGTCAAAGGATGGTCTCTCTACACAAAAGGCTTTGAGTGCGTTCAGAGGGTGAGGGAGAGGAGTCCAGGGGAGCAGGGGGGTTGGGAGGCCCTGGTGCTATAGGTGGACGCCGCAGGGATGAGAAAGGGGAACTCAAGGCTCCACAGCTTTGGAGGTGCAGGTCTTCATGGGCACGCTTCCTTGGGCTGCCGATGATGCGTTGTGACTGTGTCATCACCTGACCAACAGACCAACAGTTTAGCCCAGAATGATCCAACAATGGTTTCATTAAATTATCAGACCAGCTTTTTTTCATATGCATTCATACTCATGCTCATCGATAGACGTACCTGATCTATGACATTGGCACTGAATATAGCTTCCTCCATGTGTCTCTCGTCAGACTTGATGACATACTTGATGCTGTTGACCACCTGCTGGACCTCTGGAGGTAGACTGCAGCTGGAGTGCTCCAGGAATTTGGCCACCAGGATTTTGGTGTCTTTATACGTCTTGAGGTCAGCCAGAGAGTGTGGGCGCTCGTTGGAGACCGTGTGCAGGGCTCGCGGTTTGAGGCGGATGTCCACTTTCCTCCCCTCCTTCTGCTTCCTACCACTGCGGGTGCTGACTTTGGCAGCGGCGTGGGGAGGAGCTGCCACCTCTGTAGACTCTGAACACACCAAAGACACAAACATACAACATCCAATCAGGCGGGACTCAACATATTCAACACATTTGCACATTCTGTAGGTGAACGCTATTTTCACCTACGAGTCGCTGGTTTAAATGGGTGTTTTTGCCAGAGGTACTGTATGTGTAGACTGCCAGGTTAGGTGGGGAGTGATCTGGTGGGGAGATGTGAAAGGCGTATATAGTAGAGAGGTGGTAAAAGGCTCTGGTGGGGTGGGCGTTACCTTGCTCTGGTGAAGTCTGAGGAGAATCTTCAGGAGGAGGGTTGCTTGCAGAGGGGCAGCCACAGCTGTCACCTGCAGAGGGAGATGTTAGCCTTATGGTGAACAAGTACTTATGCTAAAGTATATTATTTGCATTTCACCAAATGAAGTGATGCTAGCTGCCTATGTGGTCTGATTAACCCGGTTCATCTCAACAGTAATGACCGGATCTTTCCTAAACAACACATGGGGAACAATGCCGTGCCGACACAGGAACAACTCACGTACTTCCAGATATGGAGGTACAGGAGATGGGGTCGCTGGTGGAGCGTACGATGCGAGCCAGCTTGCGATACCTCCTGCCAGACCGGAGCATGCGGGGTCGCTCTGCGGGCGCTGAGGTAGAAGGGGGCTGCGAGGCCGGGCAGGAGGAAGAGGAGGATGGGGACCACACACTGAAGCACAGCCGGGAGCCACGGGGCCGGGAAGGGGGGGACGTGGAGGGGCAGGCAGGGAGGCTCTGGGCTGCTGTGGCTACCTCTACGGAGACTGTGGCTGCGGCTGCAGAGGGGGAGGCAGAGGGCAGGGAGGGAGGAGTAGGAGGGACAGGAAGAATCAGCTGCCTCCTACTGGCTCGTTCTCTGAGGTTTGCGTGTAGCTTTACTCCTCCCTTGGGCTCCTCGTGCTCCTGTATGTTGCCGTTCTCTATGGACCAGTCTGGAGAGTGGGGTATGGAGTCCTGTGTGTGGGAGGACTCGCTGTAGCCAGTGTAGTCGACCCGTGCCAGGCCGCGGTGGCGGTGGGAGAAGCGGGCACTGAACTCTAGACTGATGGAGCTGCCATCAGTGGGGGCGGTGTGCAGCGTGCCATAGGGAGAGGAGTCAGAGCCCTGCACCTCCAGGGAACAGAGATCCTCTGAGGAGCAACTGTGGTCTGGAATTTCTGCTACCTCCTCTGATACCATTAGAGAGGCACTGTCCACCGAGGCTGGGACAAGACACAGGAGAGCACAAGCATCAGCTGCACCAAATTATAGTACAGGCATAGATATCAAACATGGCTCAATCCTATGGGTGAGATACACCAGCCTGTTCACACACACAGTCAAAGTGGTGTGAGGGGTGGCTGTAACGATAGTGATTAAGCCTTCCTTACCCTGAGTACTGAGACCAGCTGTGGCGTTTCTCTCACAGAGGCTGGACTGATCATTGCTGGTAGTGACCTGTAGAGAGGCGGACAGACAGACAGACACACACACACACACACACACATGATTAGTTCTTACAGTTAACAAAGGAGACACACATTTCCAAAGGGATAGTGAGTGAGGGAACCAAATAAATCTGCCATTAGTGAAACCCTTGTTAATGAGGAACAGGTGGGAGAGGCAGAGAATCCTTTTGGAGAACATCTGTCAGAGGCTGCTGCTTCTTCCCGACACATCTGGCAACCATGTGCTCAGTACCACACTCTGGCCAGTAGAGAGCTCTCTAAGCACACATCACCCACTCCACATCAGGAATTCCATTGCCATTTTAGAGGTGGTGAACTGTCACTGTAATGTGGTTTTCTTAAATAATTGAATGCTTATTATGTTATGTGTTAAGTGTGCTTGCTTTCTCATCCCATCATGATGAGTATTTCTAAATCATAGCAGTGAATATGGAAAAGGATAATCAGGGTCTTAGAAGCATGTAACGCCGTGTAGTGTCTGTAGTACCATTTAATATAAAGCATGTTCCAATACAATACCTCTGTCTTATCGTTCATAAGCTGCAGTCACCTGTACAAACTGATCATTTCGGGTCCATACCTCTATTCTTGTCAACCTGCAAGAGGTGAGCGACTAGAATGTCTATTCAGGGGGAATCTAGATCCCTCCTATTGCAGCTGCTCCCCTATGAGGCATACATCTAACAGTAGCCAGTCCCCTGAGGTGCTTTCCCTGCATCAACACTTCAAAGGCATGTACTTCAGGTGAGAAAACTCTATATTGATTTGACCTTATTCGCAGAATCTTTGTTAGAAGATCATTTTCAGGAGATCTGTGCAGAGAGCTCTAAAAGAGGAAGGGAAGCCTTTTGGTATTACATTTTAGAGAAAATAATAAATTTTGCTCTAAAATTTTGGTGCACCAATGTCTCTTAAAATATCAAAGGGACACAAAAGGCACTCTTTTTGTGGAACGACCCAGCTTTGTTATAGATTCGATTCCTATGTCTTTGTCTCCTGTGGTTTCCCATCACTGTCATGTAAGAGACATACGCCCTTGTCTGTCTTAGGAGAGCCATAAAGCACCACTCAGCCCTAAACAGATGACTGCGCCAATGATTGAATGGCATTTTTTGTTAAGCTTGCATTCAATTGCCACTCCCTGTTGCACACAACAAGCTTCAATCCCCCCCTGTCACAAGGGGATGTATGGCTGATTTAAGATGAAATCGTCAACCCTGTTACAGTCAACCCTGTTACAGTCAACCCTGTTACTATATTTGGCACTTATAGGCAATTACTATAAAAACATGTTTTAATTTAACCTCAAGAGATGGGAAAAAATGTTTTTTTAGGAAGTTGAACATGTGCTCTTAATGACAATATTAAAATTAGATGAAATCAAATGTTATTTTCTTTACCAAGTTCCACTTCTCAAAAGGTACCCAATTGGTGGAACGACTCAAATGCATTCAACAGGAAACCAACTATATTTCTTGAAGAAATCATCTCACAACAATAGTACCTCCATGATTGAGTTCAAAGGAAAAACAGGATGTTACGTTAAACTCATCAAACTGAAATCTATACCCGCTCTGATGTTCTACCAGACAAGATGTGTCTTCTGTATCTCATCTAAATTAGACTTTTTCCATCACACTTATAGTACACCCGGAAAGTATTCAGACCCCTTGACTTTTCCCACATTTTGTTAGGTTACAGCCTTATTCTAAAATCGATTAATTAAATTGTTTTCCTCATCAATCTACATACAATACCCCACGACAAAGCAAAAGCAGGTTCTGAAACTTTTGCAAATATACAGTTGAAGCTGGAAGTTTACATATACATTAGCTAAATACATTTAAACTCAGTTTTTCGCAATTCCTGACATTTAATCCTAGTAAATATTCCCTGTCTTAGGTCAGTTAGGATCACCACTTTATTTTAAGAATGTGAAATGTCAGAATAATAGTAGAGTAATTTATTTCAGATTTGATTTCTTTCATCACATTCCCAGTGGGTCAGAAGTTTACATACACTCAATTAGTATTTGATAGCATTGTCTTTAACTTGTTTAAAACGTTTCAGGTAGCCTTCCACAAGCTTCCCACAATAAGTTGGGTGAATTTTGCCCCATTCCCCCTAACAGAGCTGGTGTAACTGAGTCAGGTTTGTAGGCCTCCTTGCTCGCACATGCTTTTTCAGTTCTGTCCACACATTTTCTACAGGATTGAGGTCAAGGGCTTTGTGATGGCCACTCCAATACCTTGACTTTGTTGTCCTTAAGCCATTTTGCCTAAACGTAGGAGGTATGCTTGGTGTCATTGTCCATTTGGAAGACCCATTTGCAACCAAGCTTTAACTTCCTGACTGATGTCTTGAGATGTTGTTTCAATATATGCACGTAATTTTCCTCATCATGATGATTTTGTGAAGTGCACTAGTCCCTCCTGCAGCAAAGCACCCCCACAACATGATGCTGCCACCACTGTGCTTCACGGTTGGGATGGTGTTGTTCGGCTTGCAAGCCTCCCACCTTTGTCCTCCAAACATAACAATGGTCAGAGGACATTTCTCCAAAAAGTACGATCTTTGTCCCCATGTGCAGTTGCAAACCTTAGTCTGGCTTTTTTATGCCGGTTTTGTACCAGTGGCTTCTTCCTTGCTGAGTGGCCTTTCAGGTTATGTAGATATAGGACTCGTTCTACTGTGGATATAGATACTTTTGTACCTGTTTCCTCCAACATCTTCACAAGGTCCATTGCTGTTGTTCTGGGATTGATTTGCACTTTTCTCACCAAAGTACGTTCATCTCTAGGAGACAGAACATGTCTCCTTCCTGAGCGGTATGACGGCTGCGTGGTCCCATGGTGTTTATACTTGCGTATTATTGTTTGTACAGATGAACATGGTACCTTCAGGCATTTGGAAATTGCTCCTAAGGATGAACCAGACTTGTGGAGATCTACAATTTTTTTCTGAAGTCTTGTCTGATTTCTTTTGATTTTCCCATGATGTCAAGCAAAGAGGCACTGAGTTTTGAAGGTAGACCTTGAAATACATCCACAGGTACACCTCCAATTGACTCAAATTATGTCAATTAGCCTATCAGAAGCTTCTAAAGCCATGACATCATTTTCTGGAATTTTCCAAGCTGTTTAAAGGCACAATCAACTTAGTGTATGTAAACTTCTGACCCACTGGAATTGTGATACAGTGAATTATAAGTGAAAAAATGTGTCTGTAAACAACAGATGTAAAAATGACCTGTGTCTTGCACAAAGTAGATGTCCTAACCGACTTGCCAAAACTATAGTTTGTTAACAAGAAATTTGTGGAGTGGTTGAAAACGAGTTTTAATGACTCCAACCTAAGTGTATGTAAACATCTGACTTCAACTGTATATAAAAAAACATATACCTTATTTACATAAGTATTCAAACCTTTTGCTATGAGATTAGAAATTGAGCTCAGGTGCATCCTGTTTCCATTGATCATCCTTGAGATGTTTCAACAACTTGATTGGAGTCCACTTGTGATAAATTAAATTGATTGGACATGATTTGGAAAGGCACACTGCGGTCTATATAAGGTCCAACAGTGGACAGTGCATTTCAGAGAAGGAAAAAGCCATGAGGTCAAAGGAGATGTCTGTAGAGCTCCGAGACAGGATTGTGTCGAGGAACCAATCTGGGGAAGGGTTCCCAAAAAAATCTGCAGCATTGAAGGTCCCCAAGAACACAGTGGCCTCCATCATTCTTAAATGGAAGAAGTTTGGAACTACCAAGGCCCTTAGAGCTGGCAGCCCGGCCAAACTGAGCAATCCGGGGAGAAGGGCCTTGGTCAGGGAGGTGACCAAGAACCCGATGGTCACTCTGACAGCGCTCCAGAGTTCATCTGTGGAGATGGGGGGACCTTCTAGAGGACAACCATATCTGCCCATCTCTGCAGCACTCCACCAATCAGGCCTTCATGGTAGAGTGGCCAAACGGAAGCTACTCCTCAGTAAAAGGCACATGACAGCCCGCTTGGAGTTTGCCAAAAGGCACCTAAAGACTCTAAGACCATGAAAAATTAGATTATCTGGTTTGATGAAACCAAGATTGAACTCTTTTGCCTGAATGTCAAGCGTGACATCTGGAGGAAACCTGGCACCATCCCAACGGCAAAGCATGGTGGTGGCAGCGTCATGCTGTGGGGATGTTTTTCAGCAGCAGGGACTGGGAGACTAGTCAGGATCAAGGGAAAGATGAACAGAGAAAAGTACAGAGACATCCTTGATGAAAACCTGCTCCATAGCGCTCAGGATCTCAGACTGGGGTTAAGGTTCACCTTCCAACAGGACAACAGCCCTAAGCGCACAGCCAAGACATCGCAGAAGTGGCATCGGGGCAAGTCTCTGAATGTACTTGAAGGGCCAAGCCAGATCCCTGCAAAGACCTGAAAATAGCTGTGCAGTGACTCTCCCCATCCAACCGGAAAAAGCTTGAGAGGATCTGCAGAGAAGAATGGGAGAAACTCCCCAAATACAGGTGTGCCAAGCTTGTAGCGTCATACCCAAGAAGACTGGAGGCTGTAATCGCTGCCAAAGGTTCTTCAACAAAGTACTGAGTAAAGGGTCTGGATACTTATGTAAATGAATGTGATATTTCAGTTTTTTTTATTTTTATACATTTGCAAAAAAAATGTAAAAACCTGCTTTTGCTTTGTTATTATATGGTATTGTGTGTAGATTGATGAGGGGGGGGGGCTTTCTTAGCACTCTCCTTTGTAGTTGTGTTCTTACAATGTGCATGTAAACAGGGACGTATTCAACAGTGAGAGGGGTTCTAAACAACTCTGACTGTGAATAGACAACGTGTAATGTTAGAAAGAGGCTGGCTAGTACACTGGTCTTTTATGGGGGAAGGATGGTAGTGCTACTCACCTGACTGGCAGGGGTCTGCCCCATCCCCAACCCCACCACAGACTCATATGACGGGGGCAACTCAGAGGGGTAGAGTGTCCCAGGGCTGTTGATGGGCACTCCATAGATGGTACTGAACGGGGAGTGTGGAAAGTCCAGATGTAGACTTCTGAATGTGAGAAACATTAGGGAGGAAAGGTGTGAGGAGAGAAATAATAATAATATCCTCTTCTTCCTCAATCCAGCAACACTTCAATTTTGAGTAAACAAACACATTCAATTGGTTGAGAGGCACATTGTTTTTCATGTGGTGTTAATTAAAAATATCTCACCCATGCAAGAGCCGAGCCATCTTTTTTAATTAAAACCCATTCTCCTGTGAAGTGGCAGAGTATAAAATACAACTTGAGTGTCTGAATTAATCATCCAGCGCATGATGATGTCATGACATGTTTCTGCCCTCAGCTAGGGGACTCTACAAAGGCTTCCTCTGCATGTTTCTATTTACAGCCTAACTGACAAGGACACATGACATCTAGCCAAGCAGCTGGATCAGCATGCCTTCAAAGATGTGGAAATGGAACTGACTCTCCTATACCAAGTGGAAGGAGATCAATGGCACATTTACACAAGGCCATGGATCTTACTTTACCAGTGCTCCTTAACAAAGCACTACAACATTCTGAGTCTGTACTGAGCATTGTGAGTGGCTTGGCTCAAGGGCTCCACAGAATTTGTGTTAAACGCTCAACAAAGCTTACTTAGTGTCCAATAAGCTTTCTCTACCCGTAACCTTGTTCTGAACACCTCCAAAACAAAGGTCATGTGGTTTGGTTAGAAGAATGCCCCTCTCCCTACCGGTGTTACTACCTCTGATGGTTTAGAGCTTGAGATAGTCACCTCATACAAGTACTTGGGAGTATGGCTAGACGGTACACTGTCCTTCTCTCAGCACATATCAAAGCTGCAGGCTAAAGTAAAATCTATACTTGGTTTCCTCTATTGTATTCACTCCTCTTTCACCCCAGCTGCCAAACTAACCCTGATTCAGATGACCATCCTACCCATGCTAGATTTTGGAGATGTCATTTATAGATCGGCAAGTCAGGGTGCTCTCGAGCGGCTAGGTGTTCTTTACTATTCGGCCATCAGATTTGCAACAAATACTCAAACGGGACAGTTTTATTCAAAGACTCAATCATGGACACTGTGGCTGCTTTGTGTGATGTATTGTTGTCTCTACCATCTTTTCCTTTGTGCTGTTGTCTGTGCCCAATAATGTTTGTACTATGTTTTCTGCTGCTACCATGTTGTGTTGCTGTGTTGCTACCATGCTGTGTTGTCATGTGTTGCTGCCTTTCTATGTTGTTGTCTTAGGTCTCTCTTTATGTAGTGTTGTGTTGTCTCTCTTGTCGTGATGTGTGTTTTTGTTACGGTTTTCTTTAGGTGAAAGAGAGTCGGACCAAAATGCAGCGTGGTAATTTAGATTCATCTTTAATAATGATGATGAAACACGAACAATACAAAAATGTACTGTGAAAACCTATACAGCCTATCTGGTGACAACAAACACAGAGACAGGAACAATCACCCATGAAACACTCAAAGAATATGGCTGCCTAAATATGGTTCCCAATCAGAGACAACGATAAACACCTGCCTCTGATTGAGAACCACTCCAGACAGCCATTGACTTTGCTAGAGAACCCCACTAAACCACAATCCAAATACCTACGAAAACCCCAAGACAAAACACACCACATAAATAAACCCATGTCACACCCTGGCCTGACCAAAATAATGAAGAAAACACAAAATATAAAGACCAGGGCGTGACAGTTTTGTCCTATATTTATATTGTATTTATTTTACATTTTTAATCCCAGCCCCCGTCCCTGCAGGAGGCCTTTTCCCTTTTGGTAGGCCGTCATTGTAAGTAAGAATTTGTTCTTAACGGACTTGCCTAGTTGAATAAAGTTTAAATAAATAAAATATTTAAATAAATGTCTACGATCAAACTTGCTCTAGCCACTTACAATATATATATTTAATCAAACATATGTGTTTAGTTTAAACTCTGCCATCAATCACTAAAATAAAATATGATTCTGGGCGAGGATAAAACCAAATAATCAAACTAGGAGTTGTATCAAACCTAGCCTCATTGTGAACCAAGCTTCCCTAAAACGGGAAGCCTGGGGAAGTTCCATGGCAAAAAGTAGCTAAAGAGGGGAGGGAACCAGGTGTAAATCATGGTGCAAAACACGCCTACACGGGCACCCGAGCGAGATTAATCAAACCCCCTCAGTGCGTAAAGACAAAAAAAATCTATAAAACAAGCACTGGATGGTGACCAAACATTTTAGAACGTTTGCATCACCCTGGTTTTTACAGCATTTCTCTGTTGTTTCGGGACGAGATAAAGCTGCAGCAAGAGAGGAAAAATGGTCTACAATGCTGGCCATTTCAATATTTCTTATTTTGAAGTTTCTGGAGTGATATTTGGGTGTACAGGCTTGCATGAGCCCCGGGAAAAGAAGTAGCTAGTCACAATGAGGTTCACTTTGACAAGTCAGTTAACCTTGTAAGCTACCTAGGTATAACTAGCTACAGTTACCTACTAGCTAGTTCAATTTCTCTCAGGATTATAAAGGCAACAAAATGTTAATAAAAAAAAGTATATTATTGACCTAAAGGGTTAGCTGTGTTAGCCCAGTATCTAACTTATTCAGGGTCAGTGATACATAAAGCAACCATAGTACTGTCTATCCATCTCAACTCTGGACCTCGAAGCCAATTCCACTGCCTTCATTGTTCCCCTTTAATCAGGGACTAATTTAGACCTCGTAGGGTAAGAGTTGAATACGCCTGGTCTGTCTACTATGGGAACAACGGCTACCTTTTTGCAAGCAACATTGCTAAAATGAATCAAATAAAATGAACCTCAAAATATGTTACCTCTAATTCTCATATCCTGTAACCTAATTGTCATCGCCTAACTTTCATACTGTACTTAAATTACAAGGGTTGAATTTTTATAATTTTGTCCGCACTCAACCTGGTCCGAGCATTTTGTATTATCTTGTACGTAAATCTGTGACGCTTCATTTAGTATGATATATTACGTTTAGCATGGTATTAATTTGTGGATTTCCATCACCCATTTCGTATGATATGTTATGAATTACAATTCATATTATATGTTACAAATTTGCAAAATGTACAGTATGTTATGAATTTGCAAAACGTATGATATGTCATGAATTCTAGTTAGATGGCTAACGTTAGCTAGGCTATGGGTTAAGGTTAGGGGTTAGTGTTAATGTCAGTGCTTAATTTGAGCCGGAAGAGGATCTGGCACCTCTCCGTTCCTCTTTCCGGAACCTATTTGGACACATCCGGTACCTCTTGTGGCATGAAAAATAAGTGTAACTTTTAGCAATGTAAAAATTCTAATAAAAGCGATCAAAGTTAATTTGAGTTGCCTCTTCGCTAATTGTCCTGCTTTAATTGTTTTTCCACCATTCATTTTTCCCATAGGAGATTTTAGAAACAGTTCAAATAAGGGCTGTGTTTCGTGTAGGCTTACCCAGGCATGATGTTTTGATAACTGTGTAAATCTCTCAAGGACAAGGTGACTTTTTTATTTATTATATTTTTTACCCCTTTTTCTCCCCAATTTCATGTTATCCAATTGGTAGTTAGTCTTGTCCCATCGCTGCAACTCCCGTATGGACTCGGGAGAGGCGAAGGTCGAGAGCCATGTGTCCTCCGAAACACGACCCTGCCAAGTCGCACTGCATCTTGACACACTGCCCACTTAACCCGGAAGCCAGTTGCACCAATGTGTCAGAGGAAACACTGTGCAACTGGTGACTGAAGTCAGCGTGCATGTGCCCAGCCCGCCACAGGAGTCGCTAGAGCGCAATGGGAAAAGGACGGCCAAACCCTCTCCTAACCTGGACGATGCTGGGCCAATTGTGTGGGACCTCATGGAGACCCATGGAACCTCATGGGTCTCCAAGTCGCGGCCAGTTGCGACACACCCTGGGATCAAACCAGGGTCTGTAGTGATGCCTCTAGCACTGCCCTAGACCGCTGCGCCACTCGGGAGGCTCCTGACAAGTTGCCTTTCATCAATATATTCGCCTGCATTTACTCCCCAAAAATGAAATGCTAATTAGCTGCTAATGTGGCTATCATAAAGAACTACAAATACCATGATCTGGATGAGACAGCTGAATAAAGGCAAAGGTAAGAATATCTGGATTAACTATCTAATGTTAGCTAAATTTAGTCATGAATAAATTGGCTAAATGTTTTTAAATTAATACTTTTGTGAACTGTCTAAAGTAAGTTTTAAATTATCACAATACCTATTAGCAAAGGTGTCAGCTAGAGAAGACATGCACGAGCTTGCAGGGATTTGTAGTCTTCTATGATGTCTACTTTGATGGTAATTAGCATGTTCAAATCTGAGAGTAAACAGAGCTGAATATATTGATAAAGGCCAACTTGTCTGAGAGAGATTTACATGTTTATCAAAAAACGTCACGCTAAGATAAGCCTACATGACATACAGCCCTTATTTTAATTGTTTCTATGGTGGAAAAACTATTTCCCTGTTTGACCGCTAGGTTTTATTGGTATTATGACACCTTCACTGTGGGGCTCTATTTGAGTGTACCGGCTGTACGTTTACTATGTTACGTCTAGTCTATGAGACCAGCCTGCAGCACTGGTATATGGATTGCCTCATACAGTTGAAGTCGGAAGTTTACATACACTTAGGTTGGAGTCATTAAAACTCGTTTTTCAACCACTCCACAAATTTCTTGTTAACAAACTATAGTTTTGGCAAGTCGCTTAGGACATCTACTTTGTGCATGACACAAGTCATTTTTCCAACAATTGTTTACAGAAAGATTATTTCACTTATAATTCCCTGTATCACAATTCCAGTGGGTCAGAAGTTTACATACACTAAGTTGACTGTGCCTTTAAACTTGGAAAATTCCAGAAAATGATGTCATGGCTTTAGAGGCTTCTGATAGGCTAAATGATATCATTTGAGTCAATTGGAGGTGTACCTGTGGATGTATTTCAAGGCCAACCTTCAAACGCAGTGCCTCTTTGCTTGACATCATGGGGAAATCAAAGGAAATCAGCCAAGACTTCAGATAAAAAACGGTAGACCACCACAAGTCTGGCTCATCCTTGGGATCAATTTCCAAACGCCTGAAGGTACCATGTTCATCTGTACAAACAATAGTACCCAAGTATAAACACCATGGGACCACGCAGCTGTCATAACGCTCAGGAAGGAGACATGTTCTGTCTCCTAGAGATGAACGTACTTCGGTGAGAAAAGTGCAAATCAATCCCAGAACAACAACAATGGACCTTGTGACGATGCTGGAGGAAACAGGTACAAAAGTATCTATATCCACAGTAAAACAAGTCCTATATCTACACAACCTGAAAGGCCGCTCAGCAAGGGAGAAGCCACTGCTCCAAAACCGCCATAAAAAAGCCAGACTACGGTTTGCAACAGCACGTGGGGACAAAGATCGTACTTTTTGGAGAAATGTCCTCTGGTCTGATGAAACAAAAATAGAACTGTTTGGCCATGATGACCATCGTTATGTTTGGAGGAAAAAGGAGGCTTGCAAGTCGAACAACACCATCCCAACCGCGAAGCAATGGGGTGGCAGCATCATGTTGTGGGGGTGCTTTGCTGCAGGAGGGACTGGTGCACTTCACAAAATACATGGCATCATGAGGGAAAATTATGTGGACATATTGAAGCAACATCTCAAGACATCAGTCAGGAAGTTAAAGCTTGGTCAAAAATGGGTGTTCCAAATGGACAATGACCTCAAGCATACTTCCAAAGTTGTGGAAAAATGGCTTAAGGACAACTAAGTCAAGGTATTGGATTGGCCATCACAAAGCCCTGACCTCACTCCTATAGAAAATGTGTGGGCAGAACTGAAAAAGCTTGTGAGGCTTACAAACCTGAGGTGTACGAACCTCACTCAGTTACACCAGCTGTCAGGAGGAATGGGGCAAAATTCACCCAACTTATTGTGGGAAGCTTGTGGAAGGCTACCTGAAACATTTGACCCAAGTTAAACAATTTAAAGGCAATGCTACCAACTACTAATTGAGTGTATGTAAACTTCTAACCCACTGGGAATGTGATGAAAGAAATAAAAGCTGAAATAAATCACTCTACTGTTATTCTGACATTTCACATTCTTAAAATAAAGTGGTGATCCTAACTGACCTAAGACAGGGAATATTTACTAGGATTAAATGCCAGGAATTGTGAACTGAGTTTAAATGTATTTGGCTAAGGTGCATGTAAACTTCCGACTGTATATAGTCTACTAGTATGGTTTTAAATTGAGAACATATAGCTCAACATGTAAACCATGTGAGAGTTTTGCTGTTCTCTGCTTCAGATGACAGATCCCCATAAGGCCAGTGATGCATGCCATATGATAAGCTGCAAAATTGATTCAGATAGCTGATATACTGAGACAGAGTGACAATTAAACAAGACTGGAGATCTTACAACTAGACAAAAAGGAAATGTTCATTTGAGAATACAACACAGAGACATTAAAGACACAGAGACAGAACCCCTTCTCTTCTTTATTGCAGGATTGTGATTAATCAACATCGACACTAGTTCATTTTGAATAATATTTTAACAGTTAACTTGTTTTAAACACTTCATCACTGCAAAATGTACAAGTAAGCTAACTCTTATGTCAAGATTAGACATCTTAGTCTAAACAATAGAAAAGTGAGTGGTAGTAACAAGTAGGCTATTATTAGTAAAACAATTTCAGGTGAACAAAAAACTTGATACCAGCAGTGACTAACCTTGCTCCATTAATCCCTGATCTACTGGGTGAGCAGACTTCTGTTCCAGCCCAGCAATAGTACACTTGATTATCAACTCATTAGGTTTGATAAGTTGAATCAGGTGTGTTATTTCTGGGCTGAAACAGAACCCTGCACACCTATCAGACCTCCAGCCTTCTCCAATTATAATAGGTTTATACATTGTGTGTGATGTTCAACTGTTTTTGTATACAACATGTGCTAACATGTAGGCCTACACATATAACGCAGGGCATATAGGTAGGCCTAACTATGTTAGCAAAAGTTATATACAAAAATACGCTGGTATACACAGTTACTGTGTGAGAAGGTGTTAAAGTTATGTATATGTGGGCTAAAAAGTACCAGTGGCCTGGCTTTGGCCCCAAGTGAGAGCAGGTCTGCCGGAGCCACGGCCCAGACACGGGTGCCGGCCCACATAGATGGAAACAAAAAGTTTGAGCCTTTTAGGTAAAACACTGGGGTAAATCCTGTACGGAAACACACTATTAGACTCTTGGGACATTCATTAGGACCTCTCTCTTCATCTGCAAACACAGGCTTTCACAACTTTCCATAACTGAGGACAGAAAACATCACAATAAAACAGAATTCCTTATACTGAAATTAGTCAGCACTGAACATTATGTTGTTATTATCTCTCTGTCCTCCGTTCTTTCTTTCTTGGGACTGGAGAATATTTGTATAATGTCCTCCCACAAAGTGACCTGCCCTGTCCAGTAGCCTACACTCTCCCTTTACTGACAGCTAGAGCTGCAATCTCTTCCTAGGCTGTGATCAACAAATGCATTTGGAGACTGTAATTTAAAAACAATGATTACATCAAGATACTGTAGTTAGCTAATAGAAAGTTATCTAGATAATGACATTTAATTCATTTAGCTAAACAGTGTGAAGTTAGCTTGTTAGCTAGCAGCTCAGTTGAGTTAGCCTACTAGAAGTGTAATACATAGTTTAACATTTCAAAATATATTTACTTACTTGAATAGGTTCTCCCACTGCCTCTGTTTTTGAGCCCTTATTTTTTATAATAATGGGCAATCTTCAAGATATTTCGGTGGTAGCAAAGCGCAGCCAGCAGTAATATGGACGAATGGTGACAAGGTAAAACGTGTGTTTGTCGACAGAGCAGTTTAGAACGTGTTGTGACATTTCACTTAACCAGCATAATCCACTTTCAATTTTAACAAATATAAATCGCAGGCTGTCAGCCTCACTTGATCATTTGAAAACGTTCACTTGAAACTAGCAAACGCAACAACTCTCTACAAAAGGTGTCCTACCCGGACGGAAAACAGTTGCACACACAACCCCTACAGGTGGGTGGGGAGGGTTCTTGAAATGTAACAGCCAATCAAAATCTTGCGAAACTGTTCAAATCGCCTTTGCAATACAAAATTCTCCAGGCATGACAACAACATGATTTTGGAGGCATGGCAACGCAAGATTATATCAAACCCAGTGTGACAGGTGCCAAAGGAGATGCTACAGCCACTCATTCAAACAGGCATGTTGCTATGTTGGTTAGCCAGGTTGTTAGGAGATTGTTAGGAGGTCAGAGTGTTGTGCTGCAGCCAGTACATCTGTACATCTATCACTGAAGTGCAGGTGTTGTGTTGCTTTGCTGTAGTACCTCAGTTTACCCATCACCGGGGTCAAGGTGTTGTGTTGTGTTTGTTCTGTTGTGTTGTGATGTTGTGTTGTGTTGCGATACCTCTGTCCGTCCATCACCGGGGTGCAGGTGTACTCTGGGGGGTAGTAGGGTGGTGGAGGGATGGGTGGGATGAACTCGTCAAAGTCAAGGGTCTGGTGCAGGATGGTGCCGTGGGGGGTCATGCAGTCAGCGCTCAGGACTCGTGCTCTGTGTGGCATGAACTGAAACAGACAGACAGACAGATAGAGAGAGACACAAACCCAATTTTTATTTCAGAGACAGGAAACCGCCGTCTATTTGTCTCATTCTGAGCTTTATACAGCTTTATACTGGGACCATTGAACGTGTTCATTTCAACAACATTCTGTAAAAAAAAGGCATCTAGAAAAAGGTTATCTATCTGACACAATGATGTTTATTTTTTTCGATACTCGGACAAAGGAACTATGCAGTAGCATGCGTCATTATCGATGGCAAAGTCGTTAATGGCCGGGCTAATAAAGCCAGACACAATGGAGCAGTGGAGGAAAAAACGCTGGCTGGATCAATACGTGTCAAGTGAAGGAAGCATGCCCTGGCCTGGCCAGCACGTTGTGCATTGAGTCAGTCAGGCTTTAGTAGGCAGCCAGCTTTGTTCCTGGGAGCTGAAAACTTTCCTTGTGAAATGGGAATGAAGCCAGATTGAGAGGGGCTCTGTGAGTGTACTGGGAATAGGAGGAGACAGGTCCTTTGTCATTCACCCTCCTGTGACCTTACGGCTGTACAGGCCAGTTTAATCTCTCCTGGTCTGTGTTTTTAAAACAGTGGCATGTCTCACATTCCTCCTGCTCCCAACCAGACGGCGACGTGCCATTGAGAAGTTCCCATTCAGGACGCACTGGAGTTCAGCTTGTCTACTTTGAAGTTCAAATCTGACTTTGAGAAATGTGCCCATCTGTTGCTTTGTGTCTGCCATCAATCATGTGTCATACAAGAAGAGCAAAGAAAGTTTACATAGATATATTCATTATCAGTCAAGGACAAAGACATGAAAAGCTCTCATTGAAATTCTGAGTAAATAGTAAAACCTTGCCCTTACCACCTAAATGACTGTGATCTGTATCATTTTAGGTTACAAAAAGTATTGTTTTTGCATTTTCTTCTAGCCACAAAAGATGAAGAAACTGAACCAGGTGCAAAATCAAACGTATTATCCTGCTCTTAAGCTTCTGGTCCTGTAGCTCATTGTGCCTGTGCGGTGACTGTGTAGCTGGGACAACTAGTGATGTCTTGCATTGCCACTCTGTGCTCTGAGATGAAACTAATCCTCTACTGGCAGCCTCCACTCTAGCCCCTGCACCAATCCCATTGCTAACCCCTACATCTGCATCAGCGCCAGGCAGTCCCAGCCCCTGCATCTGCCCCGGCTCCAGCCCCAAACTCCTGCCTCCCTAATATACAGTGGGGCAAAAAAGTATTTAGTCAGCCACCAATTGTGCAAGTTCTCCCACTTAAAAATATGAAAGAGGCCTGTAATTTTCATCATAGGTACACTTCAACTATGACAGACAAAATGGGAGAAAAAAAATCCAGAAAATCACATTAAGGGATTTTTAATGAATTTATTTGCAAATTATGGTGGAAAATAAGTATTTGGTCAATAACAAAAGTTTATCTCAATACTTTGTTATATACCCTTTGTTGGCAATGACAGAGGTCAAACGTTTTCTGTAAGTCTTCACAAGGTTTTCACACACTGTTGCTGGTATTTTGGCCCATTCCTCCATGCAGATCTCCTCTAGAGCAGTGATGTTTTGGGGCTGTTGCTGGGCAACATGGACTTTCAACTCCCTTCAAAGATTTTCTATGGCGAAGAGATCTGGAGACTGGCTAGGTCACTCCAGGACCTTGAAATGCTTCTTACGAAGCCACTCCTTCGTTGCCCGGGCGGTGTGTTTGGGATCATTGTCATGCTGAAAGACCCAGCCACGTTTCATCTTCAATGCCCTTGCTGATGGAAGGAGGTTTTCACTCAAAATCTCACGATACATGGCCCCATTCATTCTTTCCTTTACACGGATCAGTCGTCCTGGTCCCTTTGCAGAAAAACAGCCCCAAAGCATGATGTTTCCACCCCCATGCTTCACAGTAGGTATGGTGTTCTTTGGATGCAACTCAGCATTCTTTGTCCTCCAAACACGACGAGTTGAGTTTTTACCAAAAAGTTATATTTTGGTTTCATCTGACCATATGACATTCTCCCAATCTTCTTCTGGATCATCCAAATGCTCTCTAGCAAACTTCAGACAGGCCTGGACATGTACTGGCACTGCAGGATTTGAGTCCATGGCGGCGTAGTGTGTTACTGATGGTAGGCTTTGTTACTTTGGTCCCAGCTCTCTGTAGGTCATTCACTAGGTCCCACCGTGTGGTTCTGGATTTTTGCTCACCGTTCTTGTGATCATTTTGACCCCATGGGTTGAGATCTTGTGTGGAGCCCCAGATCGAGGGAGATTATCAGTGGTCTTGTATGTCTTCCATTTCCTAATAATTGCTCCCACAGTTGATTTCTTCAAACCAAGCTGCTTACCTATTGCAGATTTAGTCTTCCCAGCCTGGTGCAGGTCTACAATTTTGTTTCTGGTGTCCTTTGACAGCTCTTTGGTCTTGGCCATAGTGGAGTTTGGAGTGTGACTGTTTGAGGTTGTGGACAGGTGTCTTTTATACTGATAACAAGTTCAAACAGGTGCCATTAATATAGGTAACGATGGGAGGACAGAGGAGCCTCTTAAAGAAGAAGTTACAGGTCTGTGAGAGCCTGAAATCTTGCTTGTTTGTAGGTGACCAAATACTTATTTTCCACCATAATTTGCAAATGAATTCATTCAAAATCCTACAATGGATTTTTTTCTCTCATTTTGTCTGTCATAGTTGAAGTGTACCTATGATGAAAGGTACAGGCCTCTCTCATCTTTTTAAGTGGGAGAACTTGCACAATTGGTGGCTGACTAAATACTTTTTTGCCCCACTGTAATTCAGCTCTATCAATCTCCCACCCAGGGCTTATCTGCCATATACCCATCCAGGAGGCCACACAATTTACAGCTCAGCTCATAAACTATACAAAGCCTTCTCGTATACAATGTTAAAACTTTATGCTCCCGCAAGTTTATTTCTCCCCTGTAAAAAAATCCCAGAGATTTTAAAGGGGTGCAGGCAAACTTCGCTGGTATCGCTATGTTTTAATGGTGTCTATGAGGGCACTACGGCCCACCAATCATCTGGGAAAGTCATTCTAAATGGGCTGAGAGCATTGCTCTGAAGGACAAAGGGAGCACCCCGCCACATTGATTTCCCTGATGACAGCAAAGCATTTAGGTTTAGGGCACAGTCATTGTTTCCCTTGTAATGCGAAGGGTCGTTTTAAGGACAGCATGCCTTTTAAGGTGAACATATTACCAACTACAGCGAGGGAGAAGAATCATTATTTCCCCTTTAATTGGTTTCTTCAAATCCTCTGTGGTTTTTAGAGTGATGTGGAGGTTCTGGATTGCTTTGGGATGGGTGCTCTTCGTGATGTGTGTAGACATTATCTAAGCATTATCAAAGCCTCCTTCACTCATGCTGCCAAACATACCCTCGTAAAACTGACTATCCTACCGATCCTTGACTTTGGCGATGTCATTTACAAAATAACCTCCAACTGTCTATCACAGTGCCATCCATTTTGTCACCAAAGCCCCATATACTACCCACCACTGCGACCTGTATGCTCTCGTTGGCTGGCCCTCGCTACATATTCGTCGCCAAACCCACTTGCTCCAGGTCATCTATAAGTCTTTGCTTAGTAAAGCCATACCTTATCTCAGCTCACTGGTCACCGTAGCAGCACCCACCTGTAGCACGCGCTCCAGCAGGTATATTTCACTGGTTATCCCCAAAGCCAACACCTCTTGTGGCCTCCTTTCCTTCCAGTTCTCTGCTGCCAATGACTGGAACGAACTGCAAAAATCACTGACGCTGGAGACTCATATCTCCCTCACTAACTTTAAGCACCAGCTGTCTGAGCAGCTCACAGATCACTGCACATGTACATAGCCCATCTGTAAATAGCCCATCCAACTAACTCATCCCCATACTGTTATTTATTTTATTTATTTTGCTCCTTTGTACCCCAGTATCTCTACTTGCACACTCATCTTCTGCACATCTATCACTCCAGTGTTTAATTGCTATATTGTAATTATTTCGCCACTATGGCCTATTTATTGCCTTACCTCCCTTATCCGACCTCATTTGCACACACTGTATATAGACGTTTTCTATTGTGTTATTGACTGTGTGTTTGTTTATTCCATGTGTAACTCGGTGTTGTTGTTTGTGTTGCACTGCTTTGCTTTATCTTGGCCAGGTCGCAGTTGTAAATGACAACTTGTTCTCAACTACCCTACCTGGTTAAATAAAGGTGAAATATATATATATATATATATATATATATATATATATATATATATTTAAATCTGGTCAGACTAAAGACAATTTATTCAAAATCTGTATGGTATTACAATACTACTGATTCTACTACCGCCATCTGAGGAGGAGAATTATGAAGCCAGCATTAGAAGGCCAAGTGTGTTTACCTTTCATGATGGTTCAGAGCTGCTCTCCATAAGGCTATAGATCAGTCTCATTGAGTCCAGGTCAGACAGAGTCAGAGACCAAGTGTCCATTGTGTTCTCTGTCACACTACTTACGATCTGTAGCACATCAGTGGAGACCATCTGCATGCAGCACATGGCAGTGGCCAGGGCACAGACGATGGTGGAGATGACATTCAGGGCGCACACACTAAACAGGAGCTCCTACAGGACCCAGGCAGAGGGAGAGAGGGAAGGGGGAGGGAGAGAGGGAAGGGGGAGGGAGAGAGGGAAGGGGGCGGGAGAGAGGGAAGGGGGCGGGAGAGAGGGAAGGGGGCGGGAGAGGGAGTCACATTTGAGGCACAGTGAGGAAAGGTAAGCAAATATTACAGCATGAGAACACAAGAAAGGAGATAAATATATAAAGGGAATAAATGAATGAGAGAGGGACTGAAGGTGACACAGACAATGGTGATGTCATTACCAAGGCGACACAGCACAGCAGGGACTAGCTAGCAGGGGAGAACTGCAGAGGAAGGATACAGTACATCATAACAGCAGAAAATCGCCCCTTAAATCTGAGAATGATCCAACCAGGAACAAAGTCACCCTCATAGCTCAGCACTGCATTTCCTGCAGCGCCATCCTCTCCCACTCATTAAACCATGTGGGAATGAAGCAATATGAATCCCTGCCGGCCCTGACACTTCATGTCAAAAAAGCCTGTTTACAGACAACTAGCTAAATGTAGCCCAAACTGGCTGCTTTGAAACCCGTCAGCAGCATTGCTTACAACCACAGGAACAGTCTAGAAGAAATGAAACACCCACACTGGTTATTAAAAACATTGTGTGAGTCTGACATTTACCCAAGCTCTCTTTTTATTTTGACATGTGTTCACCATTGGGAGGCAACCGATGTTGAAAATAGTTGAGGTTATAGCAATGGATTCCCATTGATATGACAGGTGAAATCTCTGATAACCTTGGTGTTCAGAGAGCTCGAGACTCACACAGCCTTTCACAGATGCAGCCTACATTTGGCAGGTGAGGTCCCGAGTCTGTGAAACAGATCCTTTCTCAGTCAGTCCCTTTGAGAAACACATGGTGTGATGAGCAGGTAGCTTAAAGGTAATGCCTGCCTCTCTGGAGACTGACAGGAGAGGAATGAGGAGGGGCCTTACAGAAATACTGTCAATTAGAACGTCTCATCCGCACCATGGACCATGGTAACCAACCAAGACCATGAACAGTGCCTTCTACTGTTGAGTTGTGATATAATAGGACATCTCATCCGCACCATGGACCATGGTAACCAACCAAGACCATGAACAGTGCCTTCTACTGTTGAGGTGTGATATAATAGGACATCTCATCAGCACCACGGACCATAGTAACCAACCAAGACCATGAACAGTGCCTTCTACTGTTGAGGTGTGATATAATAGGACATCTCATCACCACCATGGACCATGGTAACCAACTAAGACCATGAACAGTGCCTTCTCCTGTTGAGGTGTGATATAATAGGACTGCAAGCTTAAAGCCCAGTGTTTTCCTGTTCAGGTTGCATGGTCAAGAAAAACTCCTGTCCCGAAAGCAATCTTCTATAAGGTTGGTATGTGGAGTACTTCAACGCAGCTTAACAATAGTAGCGCCATTGTAAATGAGCACGGAACAAGAGGGAACCATCTCTCTTCCTAGTCTCTAGGTAAGGTGATAATAGCCCCCTGAAGAGGTGTCTGTGTTCCAAGGTTATGCACTGACATAAGATGATTTATTGAATTCTCAGCAAGAATAAATATGCATACTAGTGAAATTGAACCCCATGCAACCTGAAAATAGGCTCTTGATTTCATTCCATGTTGCTTTTCTTTGTTACTTGGCTAGACTTCAAGGTGAAATTCTAAGCCGGTAAATGTCCTCACCCATACATTGCTTTTTCTAATAGCGATCTTCAGGCATTCTGATCATGTGGATACTGAATAGGGAGAAATGCACAGTTTGAGCTAACCACAGTGAGCACCACAAATTGCCATGGTATTTTACTCTCATTCTAAATACTATGTTTACATTTTCAAACAGACAATAGAGAGCTATTATGGATGAACAATGTTTGTTTGGAACACAGTATTATTTCCTAGTGATATTCACTGTACATACCACAGTATGGCATAGTGTCATTGTAGCTTTGGAGAGAGATTTGACAAGCAGAGTAGACAGACCTTTAAGTCAAACAAGAGGCAGATCTGTCACTTCTGGCCTTCAACTATGTCCTATCACTTCCCTGTCTAGCCTAATATGATCAAACCCTAACACGCATACAGGATCATGTTATTAGTTCTGATTCAGTCCCTTTATTTGACACTTGGGAACAAAGTGCTAGCTTGGCAGAGATGTTCCTGTGTACTTGGAGAGGTGAATAATACATGGACATTGGTACTTCAGTATAAACATACATAGTAACTATTTTCAAAGAGGAGACATTTTGTTTATTTTCCTTTGCATTATATCTTGTTTGAGGTGTTGACACAGCTGACTTCTCCTCATCTTTTTGGGATACGTTCCTGTTCCATGCCTTGCTAGTCACACAACCCCAATCCAGATACTGGGAGTCACAGGAGAACCATGTCCTCATTCAGCGTAGCCTATTTCATTATTCAGTTCTCTTTGCAGTGTTGCATCACCTTGTGCATCCAATCTACCAAACAAACTGGCATCCATGGTGAGTTCAATGGCTCACTCCGGGGAAAGGAATAGAGAGAAGAGGATGCCAAATGAATAATTCTTGAGCTTCACTTACCATTTCAAAGAGAGAGAGAAAAATACACTGAGATCTAGGCATTGAATATGTACTGTACATGTCATTATCCAGTCTCATCAAAAGCAGAATGTGAAATAAAAAGTATAGATTGGAATTCAAGTTTTGAAAACCCCAATGAGTTTCTGGTAGAATGTTATTGCTGTTTTGTTGCTGTGCGAAATCATGCTGTTGCTTTGTGAAGAAAGAGAAGTGTGCATAGCTTATACATTTACATTAAATCGTACATTCATAAAGCAAAGAATAAAAAATACCCTTCATGAGTCATGGGCTATATTGAATATAATGACTTGTAAGTGTTTCTAAGTGCTACATACGTACATTTCCTGTATTATTATAATTTTTTTGTGTTTTGTATTTTATCCCCTTTTTCTCTCCAATTTTGTGATAATCATCGCTGCAACTCCCCAAATGGCCCGGGAGAGGCAAAGGTCGAGTCATGCGTCCTCTGAAACATGACCCGCCAAACCGCACTCCTTAACACCCGCCAGCTTAACCCAAAAGCCAGTCGCACCAATGTGTCGGAGGAAACGCCATTCAACTGACGACCGAGGTCAGCCTGCAGGCGCCCGGCCCTCCACAAGGAGTCACTAGAGCGCGATGAGTCAAGTAAAGTCCTCCCGGCCAAACCTTCCCCTAACCCGGACGAAGCTGGGCCAATTGTGCGCCGCCCTATGGGACTCCCGGTCACGGCTGGTTGTGACACAGCCTGGGAACGAACCCGGGTCGATGCATTGCCTTAGACCACTGCGCCCCCGTATTTCCTGTATATTATTGGATTGAGAATCATTGAAAAATGTACAGGTGAAAACACTGTACACAACTTATCTTGTAATTAAAGCTCTGCCTTTTCCTACCAAGGAAAATTAGGAAAACCAGCCACAATGCAGGAAATATATGTCTGAACACACACATTTGGGCTATGGCAACACACTGTAAATCATATCTTTATAAACAAAAAATACAACTAAATATTATTGTTCCATTTTCATGGGTTTTGGGCGATCCTAAAACACAGACAGCACATTTGTGTTGTAGCTTTGTTGTATACATCTGCCTCGCAGATGTGAGAAGAAATATTACTTGTGTGTGTTATCCCTGGCGACTAACATTTGCATATTGACATGGTAAATCATGCCAGGATACCAACTCTAATAATACCTTGAAGGAAGCTGTTAATAAGGTGTTCATACAGAGTTGAACCTCCCTGAACACAACAGCCCTGCCTGCGTACCTGGAGCCAGGCTGGGGTCAGGCTGGGGTCAGGAGCTCCACTGCCAAGGTTACACACCCCGCCTTCACTCAGGAACCCACACATTAACTGAATCCTCGTTCCACACTCATTACTCATGGCTTTAGGCAATGACAGGTTCAAATTCAGGAAGAGGAACGTGATTTGAAGCACTGTGAATGAAACCAATACCTCTGGAGTATAAGTATTACAATATCTATTGGGACATGAACCTATTTTGGTTTTTACACGTTCTGGTTTGAAATGGGTAGTTAACTGTGAACTACATTGATACGCCAAAGTGGTGACACACATTCTATGCATGTAACTGACTTGTAAAGTTCAATTATTTTTAATCTATGCTGTGTATTGGAGGGACGTTTCGAGGCAGACAGCAGCAGTATTACTTAATATTAATATCTAGACAGAGGATAATGGAGAGCCATGATGGCCATTGCTTTATGTGACATCTGACATAACTCACCCGGTCTGACTTCCTTAGCACATAATACAGTTTTATAGTGTCCATTCTGACATCTTTTTAATGGTCTATGATCATGATGACTAACAGGGTTGGATCTTTCCTCTTTCATACCCATGCTTCATTTTAAAGGGACTTTTATTTAGTTATCAATGTCTTATAATCAATCAGTGGCATGAAATGAAAGCATTGGAACACTGTAATCCAATAAAGATGCAGCTGCATATAGATCACCATGCCGACAGAAGGCTTTTCAGTTTATATCATCTCCAGAGATCATGAACTGAGCGAACTGGCAAAGCCAAGCTGACAGACCATGCAATTAATATGACTAAGAGCTATGTGTGGATTAGAAGACAAATGCGGTTGCCATTCTCAGTTTCCTGTTCTACTCATCTGAGCCTATAAGTTTCCACTTGTGTTTTACATTGTCTATGTATCAGCTAAGCTCCCATGACTTGTTATTCATTACACCGAGGTACACCAGTACAGAGTAGGAGAATATTTCAGCTTGAAGAAGTTCGGAGGATCAAGTTATATGGACGACATAACATAATGGGAATCCTTTCCTTAGAACAAGGCTATAGAGTACACATCAAAGAAGAAATGGTGTAACATACACATACCTGTCTAGTCACACACATGCACACGCACACACACACACTCTCACACTTTCACCCACCTTGAGGTGTTGGCGTATGGTGTCGCAGTCGCTCAGTGGGTTCAGTTTGAGCGTCTCTCCTAGGTTGTTGCAGCTGGAGCTCTGGTGTTGCAGTTCACAGCACACACACACACCGTCACTGTCAAACTTTATCTGGGGGAGAGAAAGGACACACACACACCGTCACTGTCAAACTTGATCTGGGGGAGAGAAAGGACAGGGGTAAGTAAAGGATATCAGTGAGAACTCACTGTACTTTTTTCCCACACTTGATAATGTTACAACACACCCTAGCGCTGTGTCTCCTCTTCCGCCATTTCAATAAAGCAGAATCTTAATGCTTCTCTATGATGGAGATCAGACTTGCACCTCTGTCTCTGCCCGCTCTGATACTTTCCTTGCCAGAATACACCTTTTTTTTCTATCTAGAACCTAAAAGTTTTTTGGGGCTGTCCCCATAGGAAAACCCTTTGAAGAACCCTTTTTGGTTCCATGTAGTACCATTTCCATAGAGGGTTCTACATGGAACCAGAAAGCGTTCTCCCTGGAACCAAAAAGGGTTCTCTAACATGACAGAGGAATCTACAGTGCAGGAGGATTACATAACAGTGAGTTGTAAGGCAGAGTTAACAGGGGGAGGATCTTGAGGTGCTGCTACAACTACTAACGATGTGACCCAGATTGTAAGGAGGCGGGACGTGAACCTACCCATCATGGGTTAATTGCATGGGGGAGTGAAGTCCATTAATATTTCAGTCATAGCGGGGTATATATGGTCTCCAAGGAGCCGTGTACAGTAGTAAAGGGAACTGGGAAAAGGCATTTAGTCTCGTATGCTAATCACTCAGTCAGCAGTAGTGAAGTCCTGCTGGTGAAAATGACAGATCTCTGGACCATTGTTCTAGCCTGGCTCTTTACTCAACACACTATGAGGAACGCAAGCTCTACAGGGCAAAATATCGCTCGCTTGCTCTCTCTCTCTCTCTCTCTCTCCTGCTCTCTCACCCTCCTGCTCTCTCACTCGTTCTCCTACTCTGTCTCCTGCTCTCTCACTCTCTCTCTACTGCTCTCTCACCTGCTCTCTCTACTGCTCTCTCACTCTCTCTCCTGCTCTCTCTCGCTATTCTCTTGTGCTCTCTCTCTCTCACCCGCTCTCTCTCCTGCTCTCTTTCTCCTGCTCTCTCTCGCTATTCTCTTGTGCTCTCTCTCTCTCTCTCTCCCTCTCTCTCTCTCTCTCTCTCTCACACTGTGGAGATCCTTGGAGGAAGTAGACTCATGTGTGTAGATGCATGATGTGGTGTACATGTTTGCATGTTCCTCATGCCCCAGCAGACCAGACGGCACACCCCCTGCAGTATGTCAGTGCCATATGAATGAACAATTAGATTAGAATATCTAAGTCTGCAGAGCAGCACAGCCATTGCAGTGTTGTTTTCATTTTGAAAATCTATTCATGCATTGCTTTCATTTAATGGTGCAGTGTGTGACAAGCTCTCTATTTCTGCAGATTTCTACGTTTTGGGTGTGAAACGGCGCGTGAAACAGTGATTTGAACATCTGATGTCACTAGACACAACCAGAGAGGTAATCTACCAGCCTTAGCCACGTGAGCACTCCGCATAGGACCCATCATGCATTTCACCAGCCCATCCAAGATAGGCTTGGTGAGACAAGTGGTTTGTCATTAGCCCAGAGAACCACCACCACCACCAACGAAGCAAGCCTTCCAGTTCCCACACACAATGAGAACACCTCCTGCTCTGCTCTGAAGCGGTGAACAATCTATTTACACAGACAAAAACTGCATTAAAGTGGTTGATCCTTTCCAAAAAAATGTGGGATGCCCTCTAAACTAGCTATGCCGTACTGAACAGATTATGCACCTCGTCTGAGCCAAATGCATGCTCAGGGAATGCTACTGTTTGTCCTCGCAATACACTGGAACTCTATCAGGTAGGCCAGCAGTCCTGATGGGGAGTTTAGTGTACATCATGTGCAGGGCACTAGTGATGCCTGTCACATCCTCCCCCCTCCCTCCTTCCTCCATCACGTTCAGATTCAGAAAACCTCAATGTGTTCAATGATGCAATTCATTTTGCAGCAATCACAATACATACAGGTTAAATCCCATATTTAAAAACAATAACATCAGAATAGCAAAGGATATTTACAAAGAAGTCGGACGGATAGACAGGCTCCCTGAGAAAGAAGTCTGGTTCTCCTCTGCTCTGCAGATCCTTCCTCTTCACAGAACCTCCCTTCTACGGGCCCCAACACATTGTATCCCAACTCGTGTCACCCGTCCCTAGTGTTGATGACGGGTGTAAAACATCTTGACAAACGTCTTGAGATGTAATGCCACGCCAAGCTACATTGGGCACTCATAAAACAAGGGCTTTAATATCAACTTCCTGGAAGTGATTCAAGGAGAAGGCTTAGGCAGTGTGTCACAGGGAGTGGAGTAGTGCCATGCTAAAACTGATGACACACTCTCTGTGTGACCAGGTCCTGTGAATCATTACGTCACTCCGGCAACAATACCATTTACGAAGATAGGTTTCAAGTTGAGTCAACAGCTCAGTATGACATTCATGGACTTCTAATGTATACATTATTTTGATTTATTCACTATGCAAGATGGAGGCAGTTGACATTGATGTTGATGGTGATGAAATACCCCAGTCGGATGGACTGTACAGGTGAATTACAGCTAACTGGAGAAAGGTCACCTCAGGAGCCTGGATGGAATAATAGATAGTCCTTACTTATTCACGCTCTCTTATTACTGCATAAGGAATGAAAATTAATTCAATAAAGCCTAGCAGTGTTTATGTATCCACTCCAAATCCTGCAAACAATGCCAGAGTGTTTAATTGATTAGACCAACTAAATTAGAATTCCCATGTGATTAATGTGGCTAGAACAGCAGATCCTCAGTGTAATTACCAACAGCAGTCATGTGAGGGGAACCATCCTCAGTTTAACTACTACGATGATTCACTTTCCTCTTTCCATTTTTTGCTTGACAGATGTGTGTTATTTCCAATGTTCTATAATTATAAGAATTAAAACATTCGTTTTTTGCAAAGAGATGGCTTGAACGACGTCTAGTTGTCGTTGCCTCGGCTGCTACTGGGTCTGTCTGTGATACTGGGTCTATCTGTGTTACTAGGTTTGTCTGTGTTACTAGGTTTGTCTGTGCTACTAGGTCTGTCTGTGCTACTAGGTCTGTCTGTGCTACTAGGTCTGTCTGTGCTAATCAAATCAAATCAAATCAAATTTTATTTGTCACATACACATGGTTAGCAGATGTTAATGCGAGTGTAGCGAAATGCTTGTGCTTCTAGTTCCGACAATGCAGTAATAACAAGTAATCTAACTAACAATTCCAAAACTACTGTCTTGTACACAGTGTAAGGGGATAAAGAATATGTACATAAGGATATATGAATGAGTGATGGTACAGAGCAGCATAGGCAAGGTACAGTAGATGGTATCGGGTACAGTATGTACAAATGAGATGAGTATGTAAACAAAGTGGCATAGTATAGTATAAAGTGGCTAGTGATACATGTATTACATAAGGATACCGTCGATGATATAGAGTACAGTATATACGTATGCATATGAGATGAATAATGTAGGGTAAGTAACATTTATATAAGGTAGCATTGTTTAAAGTGGCTAGTGATATATTTACATCATTTCCCATCAATTCCCATTATTAAAGTGGCTGGAGTTGAGTCAGTGTCAGTGTGTTGGCAGCAGCCACTCAGTGTTAGTGGTGGCTGTTTAACAGTCTGATGGCCTTGAGATAGAAGCTGTTTTTCAGTCTCTCGGTCCCAGCTTTGATGCACCTGTACTGACCTCGCCTTCTGGATGATAGCGGGGTGAACAGGCAGTGGCTCGGGTGGTTGATGTCCTTGATGATCTTTATGGCCTTCCTGTGACATCGGGTGGTGTAGGTGTCCTGGAGGGCAGGTAGTTTGCCCCCGGTGATGCGTTGTGCAGACCTCACTACCCTCTGGAGAGCCTTACGGTTGAGGGCGGTGCAGTTGCCATACCAGGCGGTGATACAGCCCGCCAGGATGCTCTCGATTGTGCATCTGTAGAAGTTTGTGAGTGCTTTTGGTGACAAGCCGAATTTCTTCAGCCTCCTGAGGTTGAAGAGGCGCTGCTGCGCCTTCTTCACGATGCTGTCTGTGTGAGTGGACCAATTCAGTTTGTCTGTGATGTGTATGCCGAGGAACTTAAAACTTGCTACCCTCTCCACTACTGTTCCATCGATGTGGATAGGGGGGTGTTCCCTCTGCTGTTTCCTGAAGTCCACAATCATCTCCTTAGTTTTGTTGACGTTGAGTGTGAGGTTGTTTTCCTGACACCACACTCCGAGGGCCCTCACCTCCTCCCTGTAGGCCGTCTCATCGTTGTTGGTAATCAAGCCTACCACTGTTGTGTCGTCCGCAAACTTGATGATTGAGTTGGAGGCGTGCGTGGCCACGCAGTCGTGGGTGAACAGGGAGTACAGGAGAGGGCTCAGAACGCAACCTTGTGGGGCCCCAGTGTTGAGGATCAGCGGGGAGGAGATGTTGTTGCCTACCCTCACCACCTGGGGGCGACCCGTCAGGAAGTCCAGTACCCAGTTGCACAGGGCGGGGTCGAGACCCAGGGTCTCGAGCTTGATGACGAGCTTGGAGGGTACTATGGTGTTGAATGCCGAGCTGTAGTCGATGAACAGCATTCTCACATAGGTATTCCTCTTGTCCAGATGGGTTAGGGCAGTGTGCAGTGTGGTTGAGATTGCATCGTCTGTGGACCTATTTGGGCGGTAAGCAAATTGGAGTGGGTCTAGGGTGTCAGGTAGGGTGGAGGTGATATGGTCCTTGACTAGTCTCTCAAAGCTACTAAGTCTGTCTGTGCTACTAGGTCTGTCTGTGTTACTAGGTCTGTCTGTGCAACTGGGTCTGTCTGTGCAACTGGGTCTGTCTGTGTTACTAGGTCTGTCTGTGCTACTAGGTCTGTCTGTGTTACTAGGTCTGTCTGTGCTACTGGGTCTGTGTGCTACTGGGTCTGTCTGTGCTACTGGGTCTATCGGTACTATTCGGTCTGTCTGTGCTACTGAGTCTGTCTGTGTAACTAGGTCTGTCTGTCTGTGTTACTAGGTCTGTCTGTGCTACTAGGTGTGTCTGTGTTACTAGGTATGTCTGTCTGTGTTACTAGGTTTGTCTGTGTTACTGGGTCTGTCTGTGCTACTAGGCCTGTCTGTGCTACTAGGTCTGTCTGTGCTACTAGGCCTGTCTGTGCTACTAGGTCTGTCTGTGCTACTGGGCCTATCTGTGTTACTAGGTCTGTCTGTGCTACTGGGTCTGTCTGTGCTACTGGGTCTGTCTGTGCTACTGGGTCTGTCTGTGCTACTAGGTCTGTCTGTGCTTCTGGGTCTGTCTGTGTTACTGGGTCTGTCTATGCTACTGGGTCTGTCTGTGCTACTAGGTCTGTCTATGCTACTGGGTCTGTCTGTGCTACTGACTGTCTGTGTTACTGGGTCATCTGTCTGTGCTACTGAGTCTGTCTGTGCTATTGGGTCTCTCTGTGTTACTGGGTCTGTCTGTGATTGGTGCTGGGGCAGACTGAAGCAGGGGAGAGAGATGGTACAATGAGGCCGTATTATGGTGAAGGGAATGCAGGATATCCTGTGGAGCCGACTACAGTGCTGATACAACCCCACACAACACAGTGGTCACAGAACAGAATAGGTAGGCTAGGGGCTTGAGCTGTTGTTCTGCTATAAATAATCCCTTCATAGCCATCCATTCAGCACACACAATACACAGTATACAAGCACACTGCACTACTCAGAGCTGGAGCCATGTAGAGAAGTACGGTATTCAAATATTTGTTTTCATTTTTAATCCCCCAAAAGCTATTCATTATTTATAGCTTATTAAACACTAATTAAATGAGTCCAGAATTTATGGATTTCAGTATTTTCTTTTACAGAGAAAACCCTTTTAGAGGACTTTGAGAGCTGTGATTCTCTATGCCCTAACAGCATAGTTGATCTAGGAACTTTACTCTTGCATGAGTCTATAGATTCATGTAATCTATGCTAGTATGAGGTACGCAACTCCTTCCCCAGCCTGATCCTGACACATACGTTGTGCCACACCATCTGAAAACGGGAAGCTCTGTGAATTTGACACAGGAACAGAAATGAAACCTGCCGCAGACAGCAGACAAATTGAAAGCGCTCTCTCCCCAGACGGCGGAATATTATGTTTTTCTTAATAATTAAACTATGCGCTCCAGTGGGTAATCAGACAGACAAACGGCACTGAGCCCTACTATTAAGAAGGACGTAGGAGTGGCTGGTGTTAATGTTTATTTTTACTGTGAGCTGGGTGGGTGGGGCGGTGCTCTGCACACTGATTCAACTGGTGTGTGAGACTGACGGATCCCAGACAGGCTAGGGCCTTTCAACACCAGGTGCCACAACTCTTTCATATGAACAGGGGCCCCACCGCATCCACCGGCCCCTGTTAAGATGGAAGAGATAGGGAACCAGTACTGGCCCCTGTAGATGGGAGAGATAGGGAACCAGTACTGGCCCCTGTAGATAGGAGAGATTGGGAACCAGTACTGGCCCTTGTAGATGGGAGAGATAGGGAACCAGTACTGGCCCCTGTAGATGGGAGAGATAGGGAACCAGTACTGGCCCCTGTAGATGGGAGAGATTGGGAACCAGTACTGGCCCCTGTAGATGGGAGAGATAGGGAACCAGTACTGGCCCCTGTAGATGGGAGAGATAGGGAACCAGTACTGGCCCCTGTAGATGGGAGAGATAGGGAACCAGTACTGGCCTGTGTAGATGGGAGAGATTGGGAACCAGTACTGGCCCCTGTAGATGGGAGAGATAGGGAACCAGTACTGGCCCCTGTAGATGGGAGAGATAGGGCACATGCAGGGGGGACAGAGGGGGTAGAGGGGAAGGGCACTGGTCTCTCACCAGCTGACAGTCCTCCAGAGAGTTGACCAACTGAGCGTTCTGGCAGGACAGGATGGAGCCAGCCAGGTTGAGCATTACACATACCGCCGACAGCAGCATGAAGAAGGTGATCTGTGGAGAGACAGAGTAGAGATGTTGAGATTTATAGAGCAACAGTAGACCAACACAATACAGCCATAACATCATGTCCTCTAGGAAATATATCACCAGTTGATTTAATGATCATGTTGTCTTGTGGTAGGCAGCAATGTGTTTTTTTTATGCATGGTTACAGTGAGAGGGAAGGCTTCACCAATCAATATTGACTGATTGACTGATTACAATGACTAATAAGGGGGAGGAAAAGGCAGCAGATGATCACAGAAATCAATAACCCTTTTTCTCAAACTAATTAAGTCAATCTAAGATAAACTTAATCTAACCCATGGCTAACCCATCTGCTCAGAGGTTAAGAGCACAAACACCACGCATACATATTGACATTTGACAGACCAACTCTTTACATTGCTCCTAGTAACACTGCCCCTTATAGTTACAGGACTGTCCTTGACACCCTTATATATTTTCTCACAATGCCTTTCGTATCTAGTGTCACCTGAAGACCTAAAGCCCTGATGAAGGATGGTCAGGTAGAGGAACCAATCTCCTCCTAATTCCTCAGCCCAACTCCAATCAACACTACTGCTTCCCTAGACCCTGATAGATCTCTTCTGTGGCAATTTCCCCCCTCTCTGCACTGTCACCAGAGTGGCTACCTCCATGTTCCCCCTCTAGTCTCCCATTAAAAACAATTATCTTTATTTTATAGCTGACAGTCCCAGGAAATACATCCTGTGAGGAGAAATAGAGTGAACATTTGGGCTCCTTTAAATCACAGTTCAAGTGTAATAGAATGGGTTTAAAGCCGTCAGAGGCCTCTGCCAGTAGATTACAAGGCAGAGCCGGGTCCTGTATATCAGGCCTGGACTTCGTCCACACATACTGTAGCCTGTTTGATTTACAGCCCTGGTCCTGGTGCTGCACCCGATGGAACATTAACCCAGACGGGAGGGCCAGGAGGCAGGGGAGGGACACAGGGGACACCAGCCCAGCCTGGGGGTGGGAGGGAAGTGGGAGGGGAGGACAAGACACATTTACTGAGAAAGAGGTTGAAAAACAGACACATGTACAGATGGAGAGGAGGAGAGAGAGCGAGGGAATGAAGGAGGAACAGAGGGAGAGATGGGGTAAACAGATGGAGAGATACTTTTAAATGCTTTTCACCATGGCAGGAAATTGTAGGATTGAAAGGTTGATCGGCACAGTTCGATGGAGGTAGACCACTATATCAGAGGAGAAACACACTACCCCAGGCATTATTCCTTGGCTGTGTGCCCTTGGAGGAAATGGGGTACTGACACTGACAGTAACTGGTTGTCAGTAGAAATATGACTACATCCAACCAACTCTATGTCTTTTCAATAAGAACAATGACGTAATAGCCAATAAGGGGTTGTGACGGCTAGAGAGATGGTGGTTTCAGTTGGACTTTAAGCCTCAGGTCTTTAAGACTCAATTCAGCTGCTACAAATCTATGAATTTAAACTAAAACATGAGGAGGGACAGAGAAAACAGTTTGAAAGGAAGAGTTAGATCAGAAGATCAGAGAAATAACATTGAATATTTGTGTGTCCATAGGGTGCTTTCCCAGACACAGACTATGCCAAATCTGGGAAAAGTATTTTGGAAAGGTGTTTTTTTTTGGTCCAGGACTAGGCTTAATTTGTGTCCTGGAAACTGCCCCTGTATGTATATGTGTACTCTCTGCCCCTGTATGTATACGTGTACTCTCTGCCCCAGTATGTATACGTGTACTCTCTGCCCCTGTATGTATACGTGTACTCTCTGCCCCAGTATGTATATGTGTACTCTCTGCCCCTGTATGTATACGTGTACTCTCTGCCCCTGTATGTATATGTGTAGTCTCTGCCCCTGTATGTATATGTGTAGTCTCTGCCCCTGTATGTATACGTCTACTCTCTGCCCCTGTATGTATGCGTGTACTCTCTGCCTCTGTATGTATACGTGTACTCTCTGCCTCTGTATGTATATGTGTACTCTCTGCCCCTGTATGTATACGTGTACTCTCTGCCCCTGTATGTATATGTGTACTCTCTGCCCCTGTATGTATACGTCTACTCTCTGCCCCTGTATGTATACGTGTACTCTCTGCCCCTGTGCGTATACGTGTACTCTCTGCCTCTGTATGTATATGTGTACTCTCTGCCTCTGTACGTATACGTGTACTCTCTGCCTCTGTATGTATATGTGTACTCTCTGCCCCTGTATGTATATGTGTACTCTCTGCCCCTGTATGTATACGTGTACCCTCTGCCCCTGTATGTATACGTGTACTCTCTGCCCCTGTACGTATACGTGTACTCTCTTCCCCTGTACGTATACGTGTACTCTCTGCCCCTGTATGTATACGTGTACTCTCTGCCCCTGTACGTATACGTGTACTCTCTGCCCCTGTATGTATACGTGTACTCTCTGCCCCTGTACGTATACGTGTACTCTCTGCCCCTGTATGTATACGTGTACTCTCTGCCTCTGTATGTATATGTGTACTCTCTGCCCCTGTATGTATATGTGTACTCTCTGCCCCTGTATGTATACGTGTACTCTCTGCCCCTGTACGTATACGTGTACTCTCTGCCCCTGTATGTGTATGTGTAGTCTCTGCCCCTGTATGTATATGTGTACTCTCTGCCCCTGTATGTATACGTGTACTCTCTGCCCCAGTATGTATACGTGTACTCTCTGCCCCTGTATGTATACGTGTACTCTCTGCCCCAGTATGTATACGTGTACTCTCTGCCCCTGTATGTATACGTGTACTCTCTGCCCCTGTATGTATATGTGTAGTCTCTGCCCCTGTATGTATATGTGTAGTCTCTGCCCCTGTATGTATACGTCTACTCTCTGCCCCTGTATGTATGCGTGTACTCTCTGCCTCTGTATGTATACGTGTACTCTCTGCCCCTGTATGTATATGTGTACTCTCTGCCCCTTTATGTATACGTGTACTCTCTGCCCCTGTATGTATATGTGTACTCTCTGCCCCTGTATGTATACGTCTACTCTCTGCCCCTGTATGTATACGTGTACTCTCTGCCCCTGTGCGTATACGTGTACTCTCTGCCCCTGTATGTATACGTGTACTCTCTGCCCCAGTATGTATACGTGTACTCTCTGCCCCTGTATGTATACGTGTACTCTCTGCCCCAGTATGTATATGTGTACTCTCTGCCCCTGTATGTATACGTGTACTCTCTGCCCCTGTATGTATATGTGTAGTCTCTGCCCCTGTATGTATATGTGTAGTCTCTGCCCCTGTATGTATACGTCTACTCTCTGCCCCTGTATGTATGCGTGTACTCTCTGCCTCTGTATGTATACGTGTACTCTCTGCCTCTGTATGTATATGTGTACTCTCTGCCCCTGTATGTATACGTGTACTCTCTGCCCCTGTATGTATATGTGTACTCTCTGCCCCTGTATGTATACGTCTACTCTCTGCCCCTGTATGTATACGTGTACTCTCTGCCCCTGTGCGTATACGTGTACTCTCTGCCTCTGTATGTATATGTGTACTCTCTGCCTCTGTACGTATACGTGTACTCTCTGCCTCTGTATGTATATGTGTACTCTCTGCCCCTGTATGTATATGTGTACTCTCTGCCCCTGTATGTATACGTGTACCCTCTGCCCCTGTATGTATACGTGTACTCTCTGCCCCTGTACGTATACGTGTACTCTCTTCCCCTGTACGTATACGTGTACTCTCTGCCCCTGTATGTATACGTGTACTCTCTGCCCCTGTACGTATACGTGTACTCTCTGCCCCTGTATGTATACGTGTACTCTCTGCCCCTGTACGTATACGTGTACTCTCTGCCCCTGTATGTATACGTGTACTCTCTGCCTCTGTATGTATATGTGTACTCTCTGCCCCTGTATGTATATGTGTACTCTCTGCCCCTGTATGTATACGTGTACTCTCTGCCCCTGTACGTATACGTGTACTCTCTGCCCCTGTATGTGTATGTGTAGTCTCTGCCCCTGTATGTATATGTGTACTCTCTGCCCCTGTATGTATACGTGTACTCTCTGCCCCAGTATGTATACGTGTACTCTCTGCCCCTGTATGTATACGTGTACTCTCTGCCCCAGTATGTATACGTGTACTCTCTGCCCCTGTATGTATACGTGTACTCTCTGCCCCTGTATGTATATGTGTAGTCTCTGCCCCTGTATGTATATGTGTAGTCTCTGCCCCTGTATGTATACGTCTACTCTCTGCCCCTGTATGTATGCGTGTACTCTCTGCCTCTGTATGTATACGTGTACTCTCTGCCCCTGTATGTATATGTGTACTCTCTGCCCCTTTATGTATAAGTGTACTCTCTGCCCCTGTATGTATATGTGTACTCTCTGCCCCTGTATGTATACGTCTACTCTCTGCCCCTGTATGTATACGTGTACTCTCTGCCCCTGTGCGTATACGTGTACTCTCTGCCTCTGTATGTATATGTGTACTCTCTGCCTCTGTACGTATACGTGTACTCTCTGCCTCTGTATGTATATGTGTACTCTCTGCCCCTGTATGTATATGTGTACTCTCTGCCCCTGTATGTATACGTGTACCCTCTGCCCCTGTATGTATATGTGTACTCTCTGCCCCTGTACGTATACGTGTACTCTCTGCCCCTGTATGTATATGTGTACTCTCTGCCCCTGTACGTATACGTGTACTCTCTGCCCCTGTATGTATACGTGTACTCTCTGCCTCTGTATGTATATGTGTACTCTCTGCCCCTGTATGTATATGTGTACTCTCTGCCCCTGTATGTATACGTGTACTCTCTGCCCCTGTACGTATACGTGTACTCTCTGCCCCTGTATGTATATGTGTAGTCTCTGCCCCTGTATGTATATGTGTACTCTCTGCCCCTGTATGTATACGTGTACTCTCTGCCCCAGTATGTATACGTGTACTCTCTGCCCCTGTATGTATACGTGTACTCTCTGCCCCAGTATGTATACGTGTACTCTCTGCCCCTGTATGTATACGTGTACTCTCTGCCCCTGTATGTATATGTGTAGTCTCTGCCCCTGTATGTATATGTGTAGTCTCTGCCCCTGTATGTATACGTCTACTCTCTGCCCCTGTATGTATGCGTGTACTCTCTGCCTCTGTATGTATACGTGTACTCTCTGCCCCTGTATGTATATGTGTACTCTCTGCCCCTGTATGTATACGTGTACTCTCTGCCCCTGTATGTATATGTGTACTCTCTGCCCCTGTATGTATACGTCTACTCTCTGCCCCTGTATGTATGCGTGTACTCTCTGCCTCTGTATGTATACGTGTACTCTCTGCCCCTGTATGTATATGTGTACTCTCTGCCCCTGTATGTATACGTGTACTCTCTGCCCCTGTATGTATATGTGTACTCTCTGCCCCTGTATGTATACGTCTACTCTCTGCCCCTGTATGTATACGTGTACTCTCTGCCCCTGTGCGTATACGTGTACTCTCTGCCTCTGTATGTATATGTGTACTCTCTGCCTCTGTACGTATACGTGTACTCTCTGCCTCTGTATGTATATGTGTACTCTCTGCCCCTGTATGTATATGTGTACTCTCTGCCCCTGTATGTATACGTGTACCCTCTGCCCCTGTACGTATATGTGTACTCTCTGCCCCTGTATGTATACGTGTACTCTCTGCCCCTGTACGTATACGTGTACTCTCTTCCCCTGTACGTATACGTGTACTCTCTGCCCCTGTATGTATACGTGTACTCTCTGCCCCTGTACGTATACGTGTACTCTCTGCCCCTGTATGTATACGTGTACTCTCTGCCCCTGTACGTATACGTGTACTCTCTGCCCCTGTATGTATACGTGTACTCTCTGCCTCTGTATGTATACGTGTACTCTCTGCCCCTGTATGTATATGTGTACTCTCTGCCCCTGTATGTATACGTGTACTCTCTGCCCCTGTACGTATACGTGTACTCTCTGCCCCTGTACGTATACGTGTACTCTCTGCCTCTGTATGTATACGTGTACTCTCTGCCCCTGTATGTATATGTGTACTCTCTGCCCCTGTACGTATACGTGTACTCTCTGCCTCTGTATGTATATGTGTACTCTTATGCACTTTTCATTTCTAGCTTGAAACGTGCATGAGAGTGTTTAAACACAGATCATAAAGTGCACCTATATTTCCATGTTGATATGTTAATTAACCTTGGATTGTCACATCACTGAATGTGTGTGTGTGTGTGCTACTAAACTAAACTGCCATATGGTAAGAAAAGACACACTGCTTTAGATGTTCACCTTCAGAGAGACTGTGACGGTCAACATCTTCAGAGTACAACAATTCTTCCCATGCTTCAAATGTCTCATCACTGACGTTAAATGAAACAAGCAGAAAGCTGAGAACGTTGTGTAAAAACATATTCATTAGCTTGACTGAGAATAGAACGAGGTTATGACAATGACCATTTTGTAAGGCAGAGATTGAGCAGAGAGACCGTGCCTCCAACATCAGTCGTAAAACGCCTATTAACGGGCACCTCTGAGTGTTCGCCTCATCGCCAGCTGAGCACAGCCAATCAAATGAACTGCTCAATCTCACCAGGTTTTCTGCTGCTCTCTCTGTGGCTATTCCCACTGAGTGGAAAATGCCCCATAGTGTGAGGTACATTTCCGTAAAACAATCATATATTTATACAATCATACTAAATATGTTGTTACAATGTGTGTTTACTGTTTAGATTGTGGTGGAACGCACAAATTCCCTTTCAATATTAAATCAGACTCTCCAAGGATGTTCTGACAAGACATCCCAGGTCCAATCTGAGACGAGCAAAACCAGCATTCTATTCTATGTTATTCTATTTGTTTTAATTCGTTTCTGTTCATTTATTTTCCGTCTTTGTTTCCATTATCTTCCTTTTCATTGCTTTCCATAAATTTAATTCAGTACCAATGAGAAGGCAGACAGGTAAGTGTCTGCAGTAAATCTCATTAATAGCTGACTTTATCGTCTGTGCCTTATAGCTAACCTGACTGAATGGCTGTTCTTTTAGAGTCATATTTCACCAACACATACCTGTCTCCTAGGCTAATGAAAATGTGTGGCTCCACACTTGCTCTGTGTTCTAATTACCATTTGGGATCACATTGCACTGTTTAACAGACACATTAATTACCGTCCGCCACCATGCCCCCAGCATGACAAACAGACTGATTGACAGACTGACAGACACTGCTAGGGAATTCCATCAGAGTTAGGGTCAATATCATTTTTTATTCAGTCAATTCAGGAAGTACACTGAAATTCCAATTCAGTTTACTTCCTGGAACCCAACTCTGCATGCCACTGAGGGACCGGGGAGATTTACACCGCGTGTCACAGTCACCATTTAACACTCGCCAGGATGCCAATATATCCCCACCATTTTGTTTTCTGATCAGTGGACAGGGGATGGAAAACACACAAGGCCCAGGCATGGACTTTTTCCATCAGGGCGCTAATCATTCATACATACAGTCATTTCCCTCATGTGTAGTAATGTACTGTATGAGGATCCATGTGTAGTATGGTACTGTATGAGGATCCATATGTAGTATGGTACTGTATGAGGATCCATGTGTAGTATGGTACTGTATGAGGACCCATGTGTAGTATGGTACTGTATGAGGACCCATGTGTAGTATGGTACTGTATGAGGATCCATGTGTAGTATGGTACTGTATGAGGACCCATGTGTAGTATGGTACTGTATGAGGATCCATGTGTAGTATGGTACTGTATGAGGACCCATGTGTAGTATGGTACTGTATGAGGATCCATGTGTAGTATGGTACTGTATGAGGATCCATGTGTAGTATGGTACTGTATGAGGATCCATGTGTAGTAATGTACTGTATGAGGACCCATGTGTAGTATGGTACTGTATAAGGATCCATGTCTAGTATGGTACTGTATGAGGACCCATGTGTAGTATGGTACTGTATGAAGACCCATGTGTAGTATGGTACTGTATAAGGATCCATGTGTAGTATGGTACTGTGTGAGGATCCATGTGTTGTATGGTACTGTATGAGGATCCATGTGTAGTATGGTACTGTATGAGGACCCATGTGTAGTATGGTACTGTATGAGGATCCATGTGTAGTATGGTACTGTATGAGGACCCATGTGTAGCATGGTACTGTATGAGGATCCATGTGTAGTATGGTACTGTATGAGGACCCATGTGTAGTATGGTACTGTATGAGGATCCATGTGTAGTATGGTACTGTATGAGGACCCATGTGTAGTATGGTACTGTATGAGGACCCATGTGTAGTATGGTACTGTATGAGGATCCATGTGTAGTATGGTACTGTATGAGGACCCATGTGTAGTATGGTACTGTATGAGGACCCATGTGTAGTATGGTACTGTATGAGGACCCATGTGTAGTATGGTACTGTATAAGGATCCATGTGTAGTATGGTACTGTATGAGGATCCATGTGTAATATGGTACTGTATGAGGATCCATGTGTAGTATGGTACTGTATGAGGACCCATGTGTAGTATGGTACTGTATGAGGATCCATGTGTAGTATGGTACTGTATGAGGACCCATGTGTAGTATGGTACTGTATGAGGATCCATGTGTAGTATGGTAATGTATGAGGATCCATGTGTAGTATGGTACTGTATGAGGATCCATGTGTAGTATGGTACTGTATGAGGACCCATGTGTAGTATGGTACTGTATGAGGATCCATGTGTAGTATGGTAATGTATGAGGACCCATGTGTAGTATGGTACTGTATGAGGATCCATGTGTAGTATGGTACTGTATGAGGACCCATGTGTAGTATGGTACTGTATGAGGATCCATGTGTAGTATGGTAATGTATGAGGACCCATGTGTAGTATGGTACTGTATGAGGATCCATGTGTAGTATGGTAATGTATGAGGATCCATGTGTAGTATGGTACTGTATGAGGATCCATGTGTAGTATGGTACTGTATGAGGACCCATGTGTAGTATGGTACTGTATGAGGACCCATGTGTAGTATGGTACTGTATGAGGATCCATGTGTAGTATGGTAATGTATGAGGACCCATGTGTAGTATGGTATGACCACCCACAGGGACGTGTGTAGTTGAAATATGACAGGAAGTTTGAGTCAGTCAGACCAGTCACACAGAGGCAGAATGAGGGCACAATGAGAAGACTGTCTGCAAACTGCAGAGACATGCAACGAGCTGTAGGTCTAACCGACTTTAACCATGAAACAAGAACTAAATAAAATACATCAAATATTCATTCTGTATAATACTAAATGAGTCGTTTTGTACAAATATGCAGTATGCCTACACTTCCTTAATTAACCAATATACATTTAGTGAGTGGAGGGTTGAGGAGAGCCGTCAGACAGTAGAACTGGGATATTTTTTTTTAAAAGCTTTTGAAAACTGAAGGGTGCTTCGGGAGAAAAGCTTTGACTTCACTGGCAAGGACAAACATGTTGCTGGTAAAGCTACACGTAGAATGGCTCTAATTTGGACAAAGATCGCTAATATCTTTACACTTTACAACTCTCCTCATCCCTCTATGACGCAAACTGAAAAACAAAATCATAAATCTGGTTTATAATCTGTTTATTTGCAGAGTAATGAGTCTTTGGTCTACATTGCTGTGGTTGTCATCCCCTGAATGGTGTTGAAAGCCTTGCGGCCTCATACAGCCCCTCGTCAGCCTATAGCAGTGTCCAGCTCAGTCAAATGTAACATGATAATGCAGTGTTGACGGAGCATTAGCATTCCATGGGGGACACGTCTGTCTCTGACCCCAGTAACACTGTAGCCCACCAGACCCGTCTGTCTCTGACCCCAGTTACACTGTAGATCACCAAACCCGTCTGTCTCTGACCCCAGTTACACTGTAGATCACCAGACCCGTCTGTCTCTGACCCCAGTAAAACTGTAGCCCACCAGACCTGTCTGTCTCTGACCCCAGTAAAACTGTAGATCACCAGACCTGTCTGTCTCTGACCCCAGTAAAACTGTAGCCCACCAGACCTGTCTGTCTCTGACCCCAGTTACACTGTAGATCACCAGACCCGTCTGTCTCTGACCCCAGTAAAACTGTAGCCCACCAGACCCGTCTGTCTCTGACCCCAGTTACACTGCAGCCCACCAGACCTGTCTGTCTCTGACCCCAGTTACACTGTAGCCCACCAGACCTGTCTGTCTCTGACCCCAGTTACACTGCAGCCCACCAGACCTGTCTGTCTCTGACCCCAGTTACACTGCAGCCCACCAGACCTGTCTGTCTCTGACCCCAGTAACACTGCAGCCCACCAGACCTGTCTGTCTCTGACCCCAGTTACACTGCAGCCCACCAGACCTGTCTGTCTCTGACCCCAGATACACTGCAGCCAACCAGACCTGTCTGTCTCTGACTCCAGTTACACTGCAGCCCACCAGACCTGTCTGCCTCTGACCCCAGTAACACTGCAGCCCACCAGACCTGTCTGTCTCTGACCCCAGTTACACTGCAGCCCACCAGACCTGTCTGTCTCTGACCCCAGTTACACTGTAGCCCACCAGACCTGTCTGTCTCTGACCCCAGTTACACTGCAGCCAACCAGACCTGTCTGTCTCTGACACCAGTAACACTGCAGCCCACCAAGCCTGTCTGTCTCTGACCCCAGTAACACTGTAGCCCACCTGGCCTGTCTGTCTCTGACCCCAGTAACACTGCAGCCCACCAAGCCTGTCTGTCTCTGACCCCAGTTACACTGCAGCCCACTAAGCCTGTCTGTCTCTGACACCAGTTACACTGCAGCCCACCAAGCCTGACTGTCTCTGACCCCAGTTACACTGCAGCCCACCAAGCCTGTCTGTCTCTGAACCCAGTTACACTGCAGCCCACCAAGACTGACTGCCTCTGTCCACCATTACACTGCAGACCGACAAGCTCATTAGCCACAATGGCAGACAGGGTCCTATGAAGTCCCCGAAAACGAATGTTGACTAAACAAAAAAAGTAGGTTTGTCACAACAACTAGCAATGTTGCCTGATTGCCATACAGGCACAGGGGCACTGCTGCTACCAACTATATAATGCAGAACATTACCCTTGAAAGATGCAATCTTGGAAAATGAGAAATATGCATGTGTAGTAGAAGCAGAGAGGATGCTCTAGTCTACCCAAAGGCAGCTGCTTGTGTCCCTCTGTGTGTATGAGTGCAGAGCCAGGCGTAGAGCCAGGCTGTGGGACAGGCAGAGAGGCCCAGTCTAAACAGTGTCCTGCTCCCCTACAGACGGCCTGGGATGTTCTTCTCCCTGACCCTTGACCTGAGGGAGGGGGTTTATGGGAAGGTAAATAAACCAGAAAAGGCACACATTGTAAAAACAATTCTCTCTAACTGGGGGGTTAACCTCTAGAATGACAACCTGTTGACAAGTGACCGTGCCAGGTCCTGTTGGGGTGGGACTTCTGGGGACTGGAAGCCTGGGGACTGGAGAGATGAGGAAGGGGTGCTGGGGAGTTTTGTCGGAGCCGGATGAAGCCATGTTAGACCGAGGTGGAGGTATAGGAGCACAGCTCTCTGAGTCCTCTGCTCTGCAGCACAAATTAGTATTTAGTCTGCAGCACCACTGCGACAAGACATCATTTATTTTCAATTATCTCAGCCGAGAGAGAGATTGGAGAAATGTTGTTGTGTTCTTCCTCTTTCTCTAACAAGCCTTGTGATTGTGTTTGCTGCCAACACATCTATTCTGTGTGTCTCTGCAGGGCTGCTAAACTCTGTCCAGCAGTGCTTTCACCTCTCAGCCAGACACACATTGATTTCCCAACTCACTCTGTACATAACTAACTTCACACTCCACTTTTCTTATTTTTTGCCTGTTTAGAGAACAACTAACATAGTAGAGTATAGTGGGTTTGTATTACAATAACCCCAGAGGGTAAGAAAAGCAACATTTGCAGCATGCACTATAGAGTCTTTAATCAGGCAAAGAAAACATTGTGTATTTTTCACATTTTCTTTCCACCGTTTCTGCACTATCACCCCTGCTGACTTGATAAATAGTGGAGTCTGAGGGTTAAGGATGGATTTATGGCAGTCCGGTTAGCAGGAAGCCCAGGGCGACAGCAGCTGGTTACAATATCACAGGGCAAAACAGGGAGGGAGTAACCCTTTCCGTCCTGCCTCCCCTTCCAAGCCCTCCATCTCCTAGCCCTCCCCTGGCTGTAAGATATGCATGCTCACAGCCATATTGAGTTACCCCGGGTGGCCGTGCACCACAGTGCATGTTTGTACTCCATCACCATGAATATGATCAGAGCCTGCCGTGAGGCCAGGCGCAGTCGGTCCATCTCACCCAAACAAACCCTGGTGGTGTTGTTACAAACCCTCAACAGGCAGGCAGGCATGCAGGCTAACCATGGAGAACTGACTGACTGGGAGTCAATCTGAACCAGGCATAATAGATTCCACAGACCCTCATCCCTCAGGGGCAAATGTTTAAACCATGTGAATAGGAGATCACTTACACGTTCCTTCATTAACTAGAGAGGCTGTGTATCCTGATGAGGGTCCCAGTAAGTGAGATCTATCAGAGTCGACTGGGAGTGAAAACGCTTTCTCTTGTTGTTAGATGGCGACCGCGTCCATCATGGAGGCAGCGTGAATTCAGAGTGACCCGTCTGTCAGTCTGCATATCTGCTAGGGCTGATAAGAGGCCTCAGGGAGGACAGTTATGTGGAGAAATACATCAGCCAAACACCCTCTATAGGATCAGACCTCATTGAGCTATAATGGCACCAGACCAGGCTGCACATTTCAACCCCTCTCATATGTTCCCCTCCCACAGTATGTTTCTTACAGTAACACCGTGCCCTGCTACCACACAGTCTGGAGGGGTGAACCAGAGGCCACAGCAGAATAGAGGTCAATTGCGGCATTAATCATCACCTGTTCTATCAATCCATATCCACAAATGTCCAATGAATCTTAGAATAGAATAGAATGGAACAGAGCTAACTAGGAAGCATTAGAGAGATAATGAAGGTCGGGCCAGAGAGGAGCAGCCCAGGTGATGAGTCCACAGACAGACACACAGCAGTGGAGACAGGGTAGTAGAGTAGTGTGGTATCTGCTATGTTGACTGCCCAGAGTAACTGGCCCATAGGAGGAGCACATAGTCTGAGCCGCCCTAAAGATCCAATGTTTGAAGTGAAATGAGGGCCACAATACAGCCCAGGGGGGTCACCATGTGATTAGCCTCCACTTTTCAACATTTAATCAGTTCCTGACCTCAGCTAAAACAAGGAGGCCCAGCCCAGGCCCCCGCTGAGGAGGACGTAATGAGTTTGGGCTGTAATGGCTCCGTTTCCCTGCAGGTACAAACCTCTGGTGACAGGGGGTAGAGGGGGGGAGAGTGGGGGAGACAGAGAGTGAGAGAGACTGCAAGAAACTCAAGAGGAGAGCCAGAAGTCCTTGTGAGACATAGGGTGTGTGTAATCAGAGCTGGGCTGCCCTATACGCTCACTACGCAACTTGCGTAGGGCCCTGCAAATTACGCAAGGGCACCGCCTCCCCCTCGTGTCAAAGCGGGTGTCAATGTTTACAACTTCGATGAGAGGATGAAGCGGAACTATCCTTATGGTCAAAATATAGATAAAAACACCATGAGAGTAAATTGCGGAAACAGCAGTCAGGTAAACTTGTGTTCTCTCCTCTCCAAGTTTGATGTCTGCAAATAACAGTAACGTTAAGTTGATGTGCTAGCTTGCAGTCATCTTAGAGGACTGCAAGCTAGATAAGCAGATTGTGAGTGACAAGATTCTGGAAGCAATAGTGACTCAAGTAAGAGACTCAAAGATTCCATTTGAAGATTGCAGAGGGCAAGCTTATGATAATGGGGCCATCATGAAGGGCAAGCACCAAGGAAGGCGTGTTCGTCCCATGTGGAGCACATACTCTAAACCTTGTCATTGCAGATGCTGCCAAATCTTCAAAAGATGCAGTTATTTTTTTTTGGGCATGTGCAAAAGCTCTTCACCTTCTTTTCAGCTGGCACACAAAGATGGAGTGTTCTGAAGAAACACATGAACATAACCGTGAAGTCATGGAGTGACACAAGATGGGAGAGTAGACTCCAAAGTGTTCATGCAATCAGGTATCAGGCTTCTGAGGTTTGGGAGGCATTACTGGAAGCCAGACAGACGATCAACGATCCTGTGGCCAAAGTGGAGGCACAAGCACTTGCAGAGGAAGTTGGGTCCTACGGCTTCTTTGTTTGCTGTGTTGTATGGTGTGAGATACTGACAATGACAAACAAGGTGAACAAGCTCCTCCAATCCGCCTCAATGCAGTTGAATATCGTACTGAATTTAATCTCATATGCAAAGGCCTCCCCCATTACATACCGGGAAACTGAGTTCTCTGAGGCCCAGACAACAGCCAAAAGCATTTGTGATGAAATGAATGTGGAGGCTGTTCTGAAAGAGAAGAGACTGAGAAACAGCAAGAGGCATTTCAGCTATGAGGCTCCTGTGACTGATGCACAGAAAAACCTTGAAGTCAACTACTTCAACATTGTGGTCGACTCTCCTGTGACATCCACGGATGAGAGATTTGAAACACTCAACCAGGTGAAAACCAAATATGGATTGCTGCTGACCTTCAGCACTGCCTCTCAGATGTCCAGTGAATTTTTAAAAGCTCACCGCATGGAAGTTGAAAACACTCCAACCTTCAGAGACGACTGTGACGTCGGTGGAATGGATCTGGCCCACGAGATTCAGAATGGACCTGATCTTCCATCAGATAAGATGACTGCCTTTTGAGCTGCTTTCCTGTCTCTGTGAGAAAACCCTAGAGGAACTCTAGTCTATCATTTAGATGGCCCTAAGAACTGCAGTCACCCTACCAGTAACAGTAGCATCGACAGGGGAGGAGCTTCTCAAAATGAAAGCTCATCAAAAGTCACCTGAGGTTTTCCATGTCACAGGAACGTTTGAGTGGTCTGGCCGTCATGAGCATAAATCATGACATGGGGAAACACATGTCCCATGATGACATCGTTGATGATTTTGCGTCAGGCAAGTGCATAAGAGGATTATTTTGATGGTAATATTTGAATTCAAACATTCAAATGTTTACACACTTAGTAATATTTCAGATTGTATGGCAGAAGTGCATTTGTGGAAATGACTGCTTAACTATGTGACATACTTTCTCTATTTCTTCCAGACAGTCCAGATAGACTGATGCTGGTGCTGATGCTGAAAATGCCCAGGCTGTAGAGGGAACCAAAGTTAATCACACAGCTGTATAGGTTTTATTTTACTATTTTAAAGACATATAGCTGCAGCCATATCCTATAGGCTTATGTTTACATTGTATAGACAAAGCGAATTGCATAATATTGTGAAGACTGGACTAATTACCAGGCAGCAGAGCCAAAGCTCAGTGTTACATTTGATTATTTTCTAAATCTTCATATTTTCTACAATTTCTTATTTATGTTAATGTTAATATTAGCTTATTTGAAGATTCTATAAAAAAATATTATGTTCAATATATAGTGTTTGTTTATAGCTCATTCTGTTCTGTATATGTCTACTTATTCTTAGACCGACAGATGGAGCAAACTGTTTTAAAGGAGGGAGGATTGTAGTGGGAGCACTGGGGTGTCAGGTGTAACTGTGTGGCGATGGCAAATGGTTTACAGTCAGGCAGGAAGGCCCCTTAGCATAATTTTGCTTAGGGCCCCAGGGAGGTCAGGACCGGCTCTGGGTGTCATCCCAAAGCACCAGTGAAAAGCGTTGTCTATTTCAAACTGCTGCTTCAGTACAGAGAAAGACAGCGATTTGTGTTTGTGTTGATACCATCTCCTCCAGTCAGAGACACCTCTGCTTCAGTCTGAAGGGCACAGTCAGACGATGTTGGGGAACAGATCGGCTCCCCTCTTTGGAGAGCATCATCACGAAAACACTGGCGAGTGACAATCGCAGGATAATATTCTATGATGGTCGCTGAGAATTGCTGCGGCAGCACGGATCACCACAGTCTCGCCAAATAAACCATCAGATAAGGAAGCTAATTCATATTCTAATGAATATGGATCCACTGTCCCTGCTCTGAAGGGCTCTAGGGGAGGACATCATTCAGCAGCCTTATCTATCTCAGAGAGAGAGAGCTGGAGAAACACTGCTCCAAGTGCCCTCATCTCTTGTTCTCTCTCCCGTCCCTGTGTTTTTGATGCACAGAGTGTGTATGTGATAGAGGGGGAGATAGATAGTAGAGGAGGGCGAGGGGGTTGGGAGACTGGGAGAGAGGTGTTTGAGTGACTGGGAGGAGAGAGAGAGAGAGAGAGAGAGTGAGGGTTTTCTGATTGTTTATTTCATTTGTGTTTATTATCTATTCCACTTTCTTTGGCAATGTAAACATGTTTCCCATGCCAATGAAGCCCTTTGAATTGAATTGAGAGAGAGATAGAGTGTGGGAGAGATGTCCTTGAGTCTGTCTGAGAGAAGCAACAGGATATTCTGTCCTAAACTCACTCAGCTGTATAGCCTAGTTCTTATTCCCACCCTGCCTCCTCATCTTCATCATCATCTCTCTGGTAAATTACCAAATCTCTCTCTCTCGCTCTCTCTCTTTTAGAGGTCTGCAACAACAGCAAGAGCCACATTGTTTACACAGGCCTTTGTTTTTCGAGGTCAGCTGCAGCATATTCTACTGGGAGAAAAGTTCATTAGGAATATCCAGTCAAGGGTGAGAGAGAGAGGGGGGGGGGAGAGAGAGAGAGGGGGAAGGGGGGGAAAGACGGGGAGAGAGAGGGGGGAGGGACGGAGAGATGGGGAGAGAGAGAGAGGGGGGATGGAGAGACGGGGAGAGAGGGGGACGGAGAGACAGAGAGGGGGGGCGGAGAGACGGGGAGAGAGAGGGGGGACGGAGAAATGGGGAGGGGGACGGTGAGACGGGGAGAGAGGGGACGGTGAGACGGGGAGAGAGGGGACAGAGAGACGGGGAGAGAGAGAGGGGAGGGGGGACAGAGAGACGGGGAGCGAGAGGGGGGAGGGGGGAGATGGGGAGAGGGGGGACAGAGAGACGGAGAGAGAGGGGGGAGGGGAGGGGAGGGGGGAGATGGGGAGAGAGAGGGGAGAGGGGGGACAGAGAGACGGAGAGAGAGGGGGGGAGGGGGGAGGGAGTTGGGGGGGGGGCCCTGTGATGGCAGTTTGGTTGAGGGCCAGGGATAGCAGGCAGGCGAAACAGAAACTGCAGTCCTTTCAAATGTCTCAGCTGAGTTACCCCACTCTCCTGCCTGGACTCTGACTCAGCAAACAAACAGAGCTGGAATCTGTGTGCAAAGCTGTTTGTCAGTGTCTGAAGAACAAGAGCCTGTTCCCCTGGTGTCACCTACTCAAACCTGTGACTGATAATGTAGCCTTGCTGGAGGTGGTACTCTTAAAAAGAGCAATGCCATAGGGCACGTGTCAAACTCATTCCAGGGCCGAGTGTCTGCGGATTTTCGCTCCTCCCTTGAACTTTGATTGATGAATTAAGGTCACTGATTAGTAAGGAGCTCTCCTCACCAGGTTGTCTAGGTCTTAATAGAAAGGAAAAACCAAAAACCAGCAGACACTAGACCCTCCTTGGATGAGTTTGACACCCCTGCCGTAGGGGAAGCATTTTACTGAAATGGTTGTTCGACCCTGGAACAAGTAATGGATGCAATAAATCCAAGTAACAAATTAAAATAGTTTAGAAAAATGTACATTATTTATATTTGAGTAGCATAAGATTAATTAATCAATGTATATGCAAAAACATAGATAATGAAACAAACCTGCAAAAGAGAATGCTGGGAAATATGATAATGATGGGCGTGGTTTTGGTTAATCTCTGGTTATTAACACTAACACTGAGATTATTTGACACCAATGTGTGTTCATTTAACTCTTTACAAGTGTTCATTTAACTCCTGAATCAACACTATAAATGTTACACTGAAAATCAACACGCGATAACACTGGCCAATATGCCATGAAAGATACACATCTGCAGGCTTCCATACATTTCAAGAACCTTTTAGAATTCTGAAGAACCATAGGTGCTATTTTAAGAACCTTAATTTTTCAGTGTAGGCAAACTGTAAGGGATTTTGACTGCTCCCCTCTGCTACGAGGCTGCAGATGAACTGTTAGGTGAAGCAGATAACACACACACACACACATACAGACACACACAGACAGACAGACAGACAGACAGACAGACAGACAGACAGACAGACAGACAGACAGACAGACAGACAGACAGACAGACAGACAGACAGAGAATCTGAACTAATAGGCACTTGGTCTCATCTGTTGGCCTCATCAAAAAAGACTGGGCAGAGCCCCAGCTTATAAAGCATCATGTCCAGCAACACTGTTACAACGACAACACCACTTACATCAGTCGGTACTGACTTTTATGGTTTATTCTCCCCCAACATTGGAAATGGCAGTAAAACCGTTGGGGAGTTTGATGGGCTACAGGCCCAGTGGGCTAGGCTGAGAGAGCCAGGCAGGCTGCTCAGGCAGTGATATGATGTCACTTCCTGTGGGCTCATTCTGCAGCTGCTTGGTCTCTGTAGGGGTCAGGGAACGGTGAGGAGTACCACAGTGTCAGTTCCAGGCCAATGATCACAGAGCCACAAACTAATTACTCACTTCTACTGCCTCCCCCCTTCCTTCTCCCCATCAACCCCTCTCTACCGTCTCTGGTACCCTGATGCTTCACTGGAGGGAACATCAATATTCTGCCTGGCCCATGACGCATCTGTGGGGACATGTTTATCGCAACGGAATCAGAACCTGTCCTGAGCCCATTGACTCTGAATGGGAGTCTTTTAAGGATTTGTGAAGCTTTGTGGTTTCTGAGTGAGAGTGAACTGACATCTGAGGCTATGGTGCGTTAACACATAACTGAGGCACGGAGCGTGTCATTGGCTCAGGCTGGTCACACAGAACTGTGTTGCATATCAGATGCTACATAAACCGCTTCTCTATAGACCTCTATTCCTTATTTAACGCCAACCACCTGTAGAATACTTCAGAACATCATCAAGATGAGGAAGATATAACATATAGGACATTATTATACATTACATGAACTGAGATTTGAACTGAGAGGAAAGAGACCCAAATGGGAGTATACACTGAGTGTACAAAACATTAGGAACACCTGCTCTTGAAAATGACTGACCAGGTGAATCCAGGTGAAAGCTATGATCCCTTATTGATGTCACTTGTTCAATCCACTTCAATCAGTGTAGATGAAGGGGAGGAGACAGGTTAAAGAAGGATTTTTAAGCCTTGAGAGAATTGAGACATGGATTATGTATGTGTGCCATTCAGAGGGTGAATGGGCAGGACAAAATATTGAAGTGCCTTTGAACAGGCTATGGTAGTACAGTAGGTGCCAGGCGCACCCGTTTGAGTGTGTCAACAACTGCAACGCTTCTGGGTTTTTTACACTCAACGGTTTCCCGTGTGTATCAAGAATGGTCCACCACCCAAAGGACATCCAGCCAACTTGACACAACTGTGGGAAACATTGGAATCAACATGGGCCAGCATCCCTGTGGAACGTTTACGACACCTTGTAGAGTCCATGCCCTGATAAATTGAGGCTGTTCTGAGGGCAAGAGGGGGTGCAACCCAATATTAGGAAGGTGTTCCTAATGTTTTGTACACTCAGTGTACATCTCCCATGGCCACATTTTGACACATTTTCTCCACTTCTCTCTGTAAAGCAATTCCCCATTCCCCTTAGCCTTGTGCCTTCAACCTGACGTTCTATTGATCAGGACGGACCACCTCTCTCTCTGTTGCTATAGCACATCCTGACAGGCAGTCCTCTGGGGCCCGTCTCCACGACACCACAGCTACATCTCCTGCTAAAGTCTACACATCTGGGTCAAGGCAAAAAATAACAGTACTCTGAGGAGGATGCGGAGAGAGAGGAGAGGAGAGGAGAGGAGAGGGAGGACAAAAACACACACTTCCAGACAGATATGGAGCTGTGAAAGTAGGGAAGCTGTGTGTGTGTGTGTGTGTGTGTGTGTCTTTTTCCTTTTTTCCCGGCTATATAAAACCCGGAGAGCCCACAGCGCCCTAATTACTGGAAATGACAGACAGCAGCAGCATCATTAACACCATTCTAATACACTCAATGATTCCCCTGAAATGCACTGCTCCTCTAGGCTTGTCCAATTGACTTTGTTAGCTTCAATTAATAGAACTGACTGTACTAATGCACAACGTGGGAGAATGCAAATGCATACCCTCGTGGTAAATAGGCGAGCTCTCTCATTATACGGACAATGAAGATAAGCAGGAAGAGTCTCTGTGGGTAAACAGAAGAAGGTGTGTGAAAATGTGTGAAAGAAGTGTGTATGATATACATCTTGACAGAATACAAATGCCTCACACAGCCAGAAATAGCTGCTCTATACAGTAACCAGCTACAATTTGGAGAAACAGAGAGTCTTTCATTTGAACTATTCCGTGCATCTTATGCATTGCCCACATGATAGATGTACCATTTTCTACTCAACTAAATGTGTTTAAAAGACTAGAATAGGATGTTATGACACACATCCAGAAGGCTCTAATTAGATGTTCTTGTTAGAACCTGGAGGAGCTCTGTTTAGGAGTGTGTAGCAGTTACAGTTGCCACACACATACTCCCCCCCCCCCCCCCCACACACACACACACCAACACACAATCATAGGAGGCCCATCAAGAATCAAACTGCCGCAAGTTGTTGTCAAGTAGCTGTCAAGTTGATACAACCAGTTGTCTATAAATAAGTCTTGTTTTAATTAACACATTTATATAGGAACCTTAAGGGCATGTGTGGGATTTGCACATACACGTTCTAACACAAAGAACCTATCCACGTGTTCCAGAGAGTTGCCATCTGCCAACCAAATGCTTCTCCGCAGAGGTTTCACATGGAGGGCTCACATGGAACCACTGGATCAGCCATTAGTGAATGCTAAATGGATGTTCTGTAACGAGACCCTTTAAAGGCACCCTGGTTTATTTAAAATGATCTGGGGATAAAATAAATACCTACAAAGCGAGTCATGGAGCCGAGGCACGGAGGCAGAATATAGCCTGCATAAGTGAAGGGCTTCTCTGCCCCCCCCCCCCCCCCCCCCCAGTGTACACAGAGCCATTGACATAAAGGTAAATGTTTAGGTCTGGTAATTTCTGCACAGGCCTCACTTCACTCCTCTGACACGGGGCACTCGTGAGAAAGCAATATTTTGGACATGGAGCCGAGGGACTCTACTGTACAGTTCAACTGACAACCAACTCGATAGACTAAATATTGATCCGTTTTACTGGGCTTAGCAACTGGCATGGGGATGGATAGAAAGGCTAAGAATGATGTGAAATCAGACACATAAAATAAGAGGGACTAGGAGTTTTTTCGTGAACTCTCAAACTCTAGGCCCCTAGTCCTGGTCAGGTCATATGGTCAGGAAAATCTCCTGGCCCTAACAATAATTCACAGCCAGAATGAATGTCGAGAGATGTCAAAGCGAGCATGACATCAATTTGACTGCATGTGTACAGTAGCAGGCCCAAGAGAAATCGGACAACAGTAAAACCTGATCGCTTTGGTTGCTCCCAGCTAGTAATATCCCATCCTCATGGGGTGTGTTGTATTGTACTGTCTTACTGCTCAATAGCATTATAAGGTCTATTGATAACACATTCAAGACAACAAGCATGGGCCCGATCATCCTGAGGGCATTGAATGTGATTCATGTGAAAGTGAAAGCCAGGACAGGTCATATGGGGCGGCAGGTAGCCTAGTGGTTAGAGCATTGGGCCAGTAACCGAAAGGTTACTGGACCAATTCCCCGAGCGAGCTGACAAGGTAAAAATCTGTCTTTCTGCTCCTGAACAAGGCAGTTAACCCACTGTGTTGATTAAAGGCAGCCCCCTGCACCTCCCTGATTCATTTGGGTTAAATGTGGGAGACACATTTCAGTGGATCATCATGTGATTGGCGTGTTGGATTCCACCAGCAGCAGCCACATCTGTCTGCTCCAGAGATAAGCCAGCTTTCACAGCTTTTTATTGGTGGAGATGTTATGAACAGCTGGGTGAGAGGCTGAAACTGGGGCTGGGTCTCCTTCTCTACAGTAAGTGATGCACATAATTTGGTGCCAGTCTAAACAAAGGCCTGTGTTCTTTAGTTAAGACTCCACTGAGTCCACTCCCAACCCTCCAGTCCTTTATAACCAATAATAGGGGAAGCAGATTCCCTGGGCACATGACTCCTCACAACATTGTCACCTCAGCTCTGCCCTAACAGAGAGTTGGAGGGTTGCCCTGCAAAAGTTGGCTACTGAAGTAAATTCATTCATTCTAAAACACTTTTTTTCTCTAAGTCTCTTATCGGCAGGCTGATACACTGTTTACTCATCCCTACTTGTCCAGCCAGTGACAGTAAGCAACCTACAGCCTCAGTCCAGTCATGTGTGAAATGTTGGATCTGTGCTAACCACTATTACAGCTACAGACGTAGGATCTTAATTTGATCCAGTTTGCTGCAGCAGGAAGATATTCCTGCAGCAACAGGAAATGTGAATTATTATGTGGATTATAATTCATGGACATATTTGTAGGGTTTGATATATTTTTCATAAGGGAAAATCAAGTCTGCCATTTCAAAGGGGAACTTACAAACTTCAGGAGCCTTTTTAAACCTCAAATGATGTCTCCTGCAACAGGGTGTTCAAATTAAGATCCTACATCTTTAGCCTAGCGAACCCTGCACGCTGCACGCTGCTAGCATGGCTTGTTCATTCAACTAAACAACATGAGCTAGTGAACTCTGCATGAAATACCTCTGTTTTCCCAAAACACACAATTATGTTGTTGACAAAAACTGTTCCATGGTTTGCTGAAATCAGGACTTCATCTTGAAATGGCACAAATATGAACAGTAAGTGGGAGAATGTTTCGTTGTCGGTAATAGGGTTGGGAAAAATTGGGAAGACCTCTTCTACAATATGTCACTCAAAATATCGCCGTATCGGATCTAATCATTTTGCGCCGTTAATGACTAGATCATTCCAGACTGTGCTTGTTTACGATTGTATAGTCGCAGTCTTATTACATTTTTTTATTTATTTTTACAATTGCTAACAACCGTTTACCTATATTTAAGATACTTTTTCTAAACTCTTAACTCAGCAACACACCAACATCACACAATTAGCCAAATAGTACATTTCTGTTCAAAACCACTTTTTGTTCATTAAATACCAAGTCCACACCCCATGAGGATGGGATATTACTAGCTGGGAGCAACCAAAGCGATCAGGTTTTACTGTTGTCCGATTTCTCTTGGGCCTGCTACTGTACACATGCAGTCAAATTGATGTCATGCTCGCTTTGACATCTCTCGACATTCATTCTGGCTGTGAATTATTGTTAGGGCCAGGAGATTTTCCTGACCATATTTCAAAATGCAAAGAAAAAAAACTCTCTCTACATACACTAACTATCAAAACACGACAAACCCGACTCATTATCTAATCATTCTGTCAAAATAGTTGATGGCATTACAAAAACTGCATTACTTTTCATGTTTCAGTTCTATCTGCAGACAATAGCCAACATGAAATCCATTGTTTTTTATAATTCACTTTCCTTTTACTGTAAACCACTCTACATTTCTTGGTTGAGTGTTGAATGTGTGCATTTTTGGCAACATACTATCTAAAAGTGAATGAGTCATCTATACTTTATAGAATGTACAGCAGAAACAAGTACTAAGTGACAGAATTGCTGCTGTAAAAGTGTTATTAGCAACAGGAAATTGCTGCCAGTGATCAACAACACATCCAACAAAAATGGCTTTTGGTTCCAAATGTGTATAAATAAAACACAATTACAGTCAAAAAAAAGGCCCAGAAGAGAAAAAACACAAAAATGCACAGTCCTGTTCTAATCTACACCATCTTCAGCATTTGGCCAAATGTTCTCGTTCACATCACATGTTATGTCGTCTCTCGCTATGCACCTTGGAAAGAAACGCTCGACATGCCTTGTCCACCACCGGCACTCTTCAGCTGAGATGTCTCTGTAGCCGGTATTCATTGCATCCAGGACATTTGGTCATGTGGCCGATGATCATACACTTTCCACCTCCAGGCAGAGAAAAATGGTTTGAATTCATGAGCATCTATATGTGCCACTTACACATGCTTCAAGTTCTCCTTTTTTGTACCCTCCTAAAAAGAAACACAGTGAAATCATTCTACCCAAACACAATTTCAGTCCTTAGCAAGAAAACAGTGTGTCCTGAGAGTGAAATGTGTTTTTGCTCTTTATTTGTGAGGATTTCAAAGACAGCTGAGGAGAACATGTTGCTAATCACGAGGGCGATCTAGAGGTTGACTCCAGTGTGAATCACTTCGGCGGCTTCCTGGATTTGCCTTCCCTTCACAAAAGAAAATGGAGTCTAATCATGAAAGACGTGCTGCACTGCATTCTGAGTGACCACTTGGCTGTCGGCTGATTAGAGGCCTTAAACAGCTGGGCAGCAATCAGAGATGTCAGCCTCCCCTTGCCAACTCTTCCCTGAGCTAGCATCAGCTATAGACCCTCTAATCAGTAGCATCCAGGCTAGATTAGTCAGATCCCCATCAGGTCCTGTCCTGTAAGACCTCCCAGCTCTGGGGCTCAGCACCTCCATCCAGACACACACACACAGAGACAGAGAGAGACAGAGAGACAGAGACAGAGAGAGAGAGAGAGAGAGAGAGAGAGAGAGAGAGAGAGAGAGAGAGAGAGAGAGAGAGAGAGAGAGAGAGAGGTGACTCCACACCAAACAGCAACGTATCATTATCACAGAGCAGGGATTTAGGACTATAGTTAATCCAATAGTTCCTCCATCCAATGTGGAGCAGACAGTTCACCATGTATGGTACTGTACTGTAGGGATCTCCTGCTAATTGATGGGTCATTCCTAGCTGTGACAAGTGAAGGATGAAACGTTTGAAACGGACAGTGTTTCAAGTGGAAAGACTTGAGGATCCATAGATCCTTAGAGTTTCATTTCACTCTCCAATTAATTTGCCTAAAAGATGAGAGTGCTGCTGAGCATGTAGTTGTCTATCCTGTACTGTGTAGGTGAGAAGACTCCTATTCCATCACATCTTCATTGTATTCTTTGATGATGAATTTGACAGAGTTGGGATACCATATTTACTAAAGGAGAATTTCTGAAGAAATCGGTTCTTTACACACAGAGATTGGCTGAAGGGGGAAAATTCCCACATGGCTTTAAACTTGATAAGGAATTGAAAATGTCAAGGGTAGACATTCAAGAAAACATGTTTTCTTCTCCCACAACAATCTCCTTGGTTTGGGCTACTGTGTTAATGTATTGATCGAAACTTGATTTACTTCTGAAGAGGCTTTGCTGTTTGAACGGGAGTCATTTTCTTTGGTAGGTTTTCTACACGATGGGAGGTTCAGCGACAGGACATGGATGCCAACACATAACACTGTTTGGTAAGAGCCAGACTACAGTGGGGATCTAAATGGTGTGTGTGTGTGTGCGTGCATGCGTGCGTGCGTGCGTGGCCGCAGGGCCATAGTAAAGCTTACCGTATGCTTCCCAGTCGAAAACAGTTTTTGCATATATTATGACGAGCAAATCAAATCTAGTACGGGGACACCTTAAGGCCTAGGTTTCTCAGAGGAAAGCCATGTCTTCTACAGAGTAAGAAGGAAGCATCCTGTCATCACGCTGCCAGGGCAATGACAGGTGACACAACAGCAGCAGGCAGACAGACAGGAGAGGTGAGGAGGTCTGTAGGGCTGAATGATGATGGGACACTTCTGTCCAGGAAGCCAGGCAGGCAGTATGGTGATGGGTGAATAATAAAAATCCTGGCTGCAGATCCAGAATCCACTGATGAATCTGTATTCAGTGGTGTGAATGGTGGGATCCTGCCGCTGGTCCTTTATTGTTGTGGGTAATATCCTGGCTCTCAACACGAGCTCCCTCAAAACCCACCAGAGGGAAAGATTTGTCAGCAGATTTCCACTCATTGTATTTATCTGCACTCTCTCCCTGGCTGGCTATCATCTGAGCTCTCACTGGAAGTAACACAGGAGAGGCTAAGCCTTCTCTCAACCACAGCACAATAACACCAGACTGACTGATCACTAAGGCTGGAACTGATCTGCTGTACACATGCATAGGAAAGGAGGAACTAGGAAATAGGAAATCTAACAATAAACCAGAAATCTGGTGGACTGTTTGTCGAATTTACATAATTATTATTTGAGGAGGACTACAGCAGGTGCATGATAAAGGGGTGTGTATCCATATCTGTGTGTGTGTGCGTGCACGTGTGTGTGTGGGTGCGTGCGTGTGTATGTGCTGCGTACCTGTGTGCGTATGTGTATGTAATGAGAAGTCTAACTGAGAGCAGTTTAGTGCTGGGAACCCAGATGGCAGTGGTTCAGTGTGTGGGTGTCTGGGTGATTATCTCAGGGAGTTGCTGTTTGTTAGCATTAGAAGTCTATTCTCACTATTCTCACCTGCACAACACAGCCACAATAGAGTGGCCTACTACAAACAATCCACTGGGGAAAAATCCAGTGTTCAAATTGGCGGATTGTTTAAGACTAACATCTTCCTCATATGATTTGTCATCCCGTTTGAACTAGATGATTTAATGGTTTTGAGAGTGGTGGTGGTGGTGGTGGGGGGGGGGGGTGAGTCACCTACGCTGACTCACTGGTTACAGAGCTGAAAGCTCAAGCCTCTAATTGGCTAATTTTTACCATAATTTGCGGATTAATGTGGGTACTTAGGTCTCTATGCAGCCAGAGCCTTGGCCTCCTCAACTCTGTGACTCATAATGATGGGAATTAGTCACTTGAAATCAATCTAAATCAAGTGGAGTAATTAAATATCTCAAATCTGGTCAGCAAGGAACATACACTCCAAAGTCAAATAAAACACAGAAAAAACAGTACCTCATTGCCAGCATGACTTATTTGGGGTCCATGTTTTTTTTGTTTTTTTGTTAAAAATAATATAGACAACTTTTAGATGTGGTGTTCAAGCCTTCATCAGAAATTCCCTATCTCTTCCTTCCATCACTGGTCTTACCAGTATGTATGAATAGTGAGGGTCAGTGGGCTGCTACATAGCACGTCTTATAAATGACTTCCATTTTGCTGCCGTCCAGTTGCTATGGTTATTAGATGATGTGATCAGTAATAGAAAGCCCTGGGGTGTGATGCGCGCTGTGTGGTGCAGGATGGTAGGGCCAGGGTGGGGCAGGTGGGAGACAGTTAAAAGGGCCAGCTACTCCCCCCATGATCACACAGCTCTGACAGGGTTTGATAAGGGGACATCAGCATACAGCAGTAAACAGGAGAAGGCAGGATGGAGGAGGCAGGCCTGCTATGCCCTGAGCTGGGGCTCAGAGATTTACAGGTCTCTACAGACAGCGCCTCCATAAATCACACCATATACACTGTGCTCCTCTCTACACCTCCTGTCAACAAGGGTAGGGTTAGGACTGGAGGAGCCTCTACGGTTAGTGTCGTACCAAGACTGGATTTTAAAAACAGAACTATACTTCAATCATGTAGTTGTTTCACCATGTAGACTACTTGTTTTGACCAGTTAAGAGGTTGTGAGAGATATCGGAATGGCCGCCTGGAGGGAGAATCTGCATTGTGAACACTGGGTTGCTTGCCTCTGGGTTGCCTTGGCGACAGGGGGCGATTGTGAAGTGGTTGCCGCTGGTGTATTCAGATGTTGCTACAGAAACAACTCTCTCACTTTTAAACATTCTCCCTCTGTATTCATGTCAGTGAAAGACATTAAACTTGAGTTTCCATTGAGTAAACAGCCCAGGGAAAACCCCAGGCAGACTGAAAGACAGAGCAAAGAGAGGGCCAGTGGTGTGTACTGACTGACTGCTTCCTCATATTCGACAGGCTGAAGGTGAGTCAGAGAGACAGGGATACAGAGATGGAGCCCAGTCCAGCAGAACAGAGTAGAGCAGAATATACCCAGGCCGTGGAGCTGTGTGAGTGAGCTGCACCATGCAGTACAGACACCACTCCTGGGACGGATCTGTCCACACGCTGCCTAACACACAGTGGTTGTGCTACTACAACACACTACTGTTAACTCCTCTGTCTGTACACTCTCAACACCATTAAAGATTCATCCAGGTCCTGAGATATTTTGAAATGATAAATTAAATCAGTTATTTCAACAGGGTGAGAGAGGAGTTATCGGACCAAAAGGATGCCATTCTCTATTTGTGTTGGAGTGAAAACCCGGTCTGTGTATCCATAACCAAAGGTAGTAGCTATAGCCGTGGCTCTGGCACCAGTGAGGTGAATGGGATATTGGGGTGGAGGTGAAGGTAAAAGTGGCTGTGGGGGAGATGAGTGGTGGGTGTGTTCATATCCTGATGGGACATGACTCTCCAACCCCTGAGAGAGCAGAGCAGCGCAGTGGAGCAAGGAGAATCCCCTCAGATCACAGATGAGACACGCATGGAGCTCTGCTCTCTCTGTCTCCTGAAAGGTTCATGAATGCAACAGTAAAGACGACAGATGGAAAAGGCCATTCTGTCATTTCAGGTCGGGGCTCCTATGTTCTCTTTAGGTCTTCTCCATATACACCCTACAGACGTAGGATCTTAATTTGAGCCAGGTCGCTACAGCAGGAAAATAATCCTGCAGCAACAGGAAATGTGAATTATTATGTGGATTATAATTAACGGAGATTTGTGTGCGTGCGGGTTGATACGTTTTTCGTAAGGCAAAATCTAGTCTGAAATCTCAAAGTGGAATTGACAAACTTCAGAAGCCTTTTTAAACCTCAAATACACTACACATTTTACATTTCCTGCATTCCAGTAAAGTTCTCCTGCAACAGGGTGATCAAATTAACTTCACTCTTTAAAAAAAGGATCCCAAAAGGATTCTTTAGCTGTCCCCATAGGAGAACACGGTTTGGTTCCAGGAAGAGCTCTATTTGGTTCCCACGAACATAGGAGACACACAGATTTATCATTAACGAGTTAAATAATGAAATAAAGCAACATACAGTAAGCATCCAGGCAATTGAATAATTAATGTTCTCGTCTCATATCCTGAATAAATGTATGGAGTTCTGCAATTGATGCAAGGCTGGTTTGAAAGGACTTTTTCATTCTCAGTCCTTTGCAAAACCAACAGCCACTTGAGACATCGAATAGCAGCCAGTATGTTTGTGCTGATAAGTCAAAAACAAGCTGCTATCTTCCACTGGAGAGTAACATTATAATCCATCACAGTCAACAGAGAAAAACACTGCCTGCATCTCTCCACAGCAACAGTCAAAACATGTCAGATTCAAATCAGTATCAGTATTGATGAGAGGAGCAAAGCCAGGGTCTCCCAAACTCGGTCCTCGGGACCTCAAGGGGTGCACGTTTTGGTTTTTGCACTAGCACTACTAATCATCAAGCTTTGAGTCAGCTGTGTAGTGTTAGGGCAAAAACCAAAATGTGCACCCCTTGGAGTCCCAAGGACCAAGTTTGTGAAACGCTGAGCTAACCTAACATGTAGTAATGGGAACAGACTGAAGAAGAAACAAGAAGTGAATGAAGAAAAGGCATTGAACAGTTTCTCACATATAGAAACCAGTTTCTCACATATAGAAACCTGTCTATTGATTGCAGTCTGTGAGTTGCCTATAAGCATCTCTACATACTCTCAATCTCAGTGAGCCACTCACTGCTTCCAATGCAGAGCATCTTTTAAGATCAATTAAAAGTGTTGGTCCAACTGCTAGCAAAATATTTTACAAGCAAAGTTTGGTTGAATTTAATAACGTTTAAGGCCCAGCATTTTAAGTGGGCCTCGGCCGCTCCTATACCACTCACACACCCAGAGAGAGCCATGCACAGCAGCTATTTATTATTACTTATACAGCAATAAAAACAAATATTTCATTTTCTTGTTGAATTATTTATGCTGAAGTCCACTTATACCTCCATATGGCTCCTTGGTTCAGTAGCCAGACCCCCCACAGATGGCACAGAGATGCCAGGGCTGAGAGAGTGTCCAGGTTCGCATATTAGTCACATGCCACTTTCTACTAGAGAGAGGGAGAGATGAGGCTACTGGGCAGAGTATAAACTTACCTTTAAATCCCACAAAGACCATGCTAGTGTTATAGCACCCAGAAATAAAATGCTCAATCTTTCTTAAAAGGCATTTAAGACTCTTTAGACTCACATGTTGACCACACCGCTCGCATGCACGAGTGTTGCAAAATAAATGTACACATACAATTCAATCATTGCACCCACACTGCTCTGCGTTGCCAAGCGCTAAAATAGAAGTCAGTTCTATTTGTGACGCTGAACGCATGCAAGTCCTTCCTCTCCCATCTCCTCATTGGTTTATAGAAGCAAATACCCACGTGCCATCTCCTCATTGGTTATACCCAGGTGGGGGATTGAAAGATGAAAGGTCGGTCGTGGTAATACACCTTATTAGGAAAGTTAGATGCCAATAACCATATAAAGTCCAAAGAAAAAAAAGCCTCGGAGGAGGAGAGATGTCTAGAAACGATTCGGTTGACCGTTTTATGTGTGGATTAATTGTCGGAGTAGAAGACCTTGTGCATTTTAGGTAAAGTAACAACTCAACGTTTATATCCCGGGACAAATTAGCTAGCAACTGCAAGCTAGCTAGCTAAATGACAGTAAATGTTTAATGCTTTTCGACCTGTCCCCAAGGTTAATAATTAATATAATTGGTTCAGAGTTTGTTTTGATATTTCAACCTGCGTGTTGTGATTGCGTTTGGTGTGGGGGGACAAGTCAATTTTCGCATGCGGACGCACACGCGGGTCCGGTTTGGGCATTGTGTCAGATGAATAGAATTTCAGGTGTGTTCATTTCATCTCTCCCTATTCATTTATACCCAGAAGAAGCAGGACAAAAAAGTGTCAAAGAGATCTCAAATTATATTTTTTCCTTCAACCATGTGACACTTCTCCTGGTGACATCCTTCACAGAAAGCTTTCCTGTTACACAGTGGTGGTGTGCCCATCCCTCTACCCCAACCCAATCTTTGCGTGGACAGAAGGAGAGAGATGAAGGGGAAGATGATCGAACAGTGGGTAGAGTGGAGCTGCTGTTGGGATGTTTGTTCCATTCCCAGAGTGCATTAATATGGCCGCCCCACTTTACCTCCCACCCCCCATGGGACTCTGATTAATCCACTCTCCTGGTCCACCACAACACCAGCCCTCCCAGCCCACAGGCGCCTGCAGCCCCCTTTTTCCTGCCCCCATGGAAGGGAGAAGAAGAGATGGAGAGTCCTCATCATTCATCTATCTCCATCTACCTGACAGCTTACGACTGACGAACACTTCCATATTGTCCTGTGATCATATTAAAACAGCCCAATCAGTCAGCGGATCATCAATATGGAGCCTGTGTGTGAGCGGAACAGAGCTGTACAGTCTGTACTTGTTCCTAGGTATTGGAGAGTGGAGAGGTGGTGGAGTTAGTATTCAGAGGACAGCAGCACCGGCCTCTCTAGACAGACCAGGCTAGCGGAGCGTAAAGAACACAGGCTCTGTGTGCGACTCATCAGGCCTGGCTGATCCCCTGTCATGGGTCATTACTGGGTGAGGCATCCTTGTCTCCCCCCTTTGTCTCCCCTGCCCCTCTGTGACAGGCTACTGGGCAGTGGGCAAGGCCACATCTAACACTACCTCCAGCCTTCCCTAGAGTACCATCACACACTGACTGACTCCAACACTAGCTTCAGGCCTCTGTACTGTTACAGAATAATACAGCTCTAGCCTCATTCCTGTTGGCTATTCCATAAACAAGTATCACATTAATATTAACATTGTGGGAGAGGTGAGCATTCCAGCCACACTGCCATTGTTATGAAGGAGTAGTTCATGAATTATATCTGCCTATGCCTTGTACAGTGAGAGCTGATCGATCTAGTTGCTGTACCATAGAGGTGATGTGACAAAGAGGCTGAGTCTAAATAGCCTGTCTAGGTATACTGTAGGGCGTGGTTAGCGTCAGGCGTGGTTAGGGTCATTCCATGTTGATATACACTGAGTGTACAAAACATTAGGAACACCTGCTCTTTCCATGACATAGACTGACCAGGTGAATCCAGGTGAAAGCTATGATCCCTTATTGATGTCACTTGTCAGATGAAGGGGAGGAGACGGGTTAAATAAGGATTTCTAAGCCTTGAGACATTTGAGACATGGATTGTGTGTGTGTGCCATTCAGAGGGTGAAGGGGCAAGACAAAAGATTGAAGTGCCTTTGAACGGGGTATGGTAGTAGATGCCAGGCGCACCGGTTTGTGTTTGTCAAGAACTGCAACGCTGCTGTTGTATTCACGCTCAACAGTTTCCCTTGTGTATCAAGAATGGTCCACCACCCAAAGGACATCCAGCCAACTTGACACAACTGTGGGAATCATTGGAATCAACATGGGCCAGCATCCCTGTGGAACGTTTACGACACCTTGTAGAGTCCATGCCCTGATGAATTGAGGCTGTTCTGAGAGGAAAAGGGTGTGCAACTCAACATTAGTTAAGAGAGTCTTTCATGGTCGTGCCATGAGAACTTCCGTCCACTAGCCTACACAGGCCTATTGATGTTGTGCTGTTCCCAGCTATATGGTTGCATATTGCATCCTGTCCCGATTGAAATGTTGTTCACGAAAGTTCAATCAGGAACGCTGGTTTGCATGCTCATTTAACATCATCAAGCAGCACAACATAATTCACTGTTTCCTACTATACAGGCACAGAGGGAATGAATACAAATCTATCATCATAAACATAGCGTCTGGTTCTTGTCCTCTTCCTATTAGCCATGTGTGGAATGTCATTCACCTATTTACCTTGAGCCTACAAGCAAGGCACAATAATGCTTGCTGTTGAACCTATGGGCTGGGCTCACTCTTGCAATTATCACTTTCCTTTCTCAACCAATTGGTGTACATTTTGGGATGTATTTATACGGCAACTTACGCATGTTCTCTCGCTTGCTGTTAATCAGCAACAGTCTTGGACGACCATCCACCTCCCCACCACCACAAGCTATAGTGCCTTCAGAAAGTATTCACACCTCCTGACTTTTTCCACATTTTGTTGAATTACAAAAGTGTTTTTAAAATGGATTTAATTGTGAAAAAAAAAAAAAAATCCACACAAAATTCTCTGTAATGTCAAAGTGGAAGAAAAATTAGATTTCTGAGTTTTCTGGCTAAGTCTCTTTGAGCTTTGCACACTTGGATTGTAAAATATTTGCCTATTATTCTTAAAAGAATGATTCAATATCTGTCAAGTTCGTTGTTGAACATTGCTAGATAGCCATTTCAAGTCTTGCTATATATTTTCAGGTAGACTTAAGTCAAAGCTGTAACTAAGCCACTCAGGAACATTCAATGTCATCTTGATAAGCAACTCTAGTGTATATTTGGCCTTGTGTTTTAGGTAATTGTCCTGCTGAAAGGTGAATATATCTCCCAACACTAACACTAATTACAGCACCACTAACATTTACACTAATTACAGCACACTGCAGGCACCACTAACATTTACACTAATTACAGCACAGTGCAGGCACCACTAACATTTACACTAATTACAGCACACTGCAGGCACCACTAACATTTACACTAATTACAGCACACTGCAGGCACCACTAACATTTACACTAATTACAGCACACTGCAGGCACCACTAACATTTACACTAATTACAGCACACTGCAGGCACCACTAACATTTACAGTAATTACAGCACACTGCAGGCACCACTAACATTTACACTAATTACAGCACACTGCAGGCACCACTAACATTTACACTAATTACAGCACACTGCAGGCACCACTAACATTTACACTAATTACAGCACACTGCAGGCACCACTAACATTTACACTAATTACAGCACACTGCAGGCACCACTAACATTTACAATAATTACAGCACACTGCAGGCACCACTAACATTTACACTAATTACAGCACACTGCAGGCACCACTAACATTTACACTAATTACAGCACACTGCAGGCACCACACCACAAACACTAATTACAGCACACTGCAGGCACCACTAACATTTACACTAATTACAGCACACTGCAGGCACCACACCACAAACACTAATTACAGCACACTGCAGGCACCACTAACATTTACACTAATTACAGCAAACTGCAGGCACCACTAACATTTACACTAATTACAGCACACTGCAGGCACCACACCACAAACACTAATTACAGCACACTGCAGGCACCACTAACATTTACACTAATTACAGCACACTGCAGGCACCACACCACAAACACTAATTACAGCACACTGCAGGCACCACTAACATTTACACTAATTACAGCACACTGCAGGCACCACACCACAAACACTAATTACAGCACACTGCAGGCACCACTAACATTTACACTAATTACAGCACACTGCAGGCACCACACCACAAACACTAATTACAGCACACTGCAGACACCAAAACACTAACACTAATTACAGCACACTGCAGACACCAAACCACTAACACTAATTACAGCACACTGCAGGAACCACACACCACTAACACTAATTACAGCATACACTGCAGACACCACATCACTAATTACAGCACACTGCAGGAACCACACACCACTAACACTAATTGCAGCACACACTGCAGACACCACATCACTAACACTAATTACAGCACACTCTAGACACCACATACCAATAACACTAATTACAGCACACTGCAGGAACCACATCACTAACAATAATTACCTCAAACTCTAGACACCACATACCACTAACACTAATTACAGCACACTGCAGACACCACACACCAATAACACGAATTACAGCACACTGCTGGCACCATATAACTAACACTAATTACAGCACACAGCAGACACCACACACCAATAACAGGAATTACAGGACACTCCTGGCACCATATAACTAACACTAATTACAGCACACTGCAGACACCACACACCACTAACACAAATTACAGCACAATGCAGACAGCACACAACTAACACGAATTACAGCACACTGAAGACACCACACCACAAACACTAATTACAGCACACTGCAGGCACCACTAACATTTACACTAATTACAGCACACTGCAGGCACCACACCACAAACACTAATTACAGCACACTGCAGGCACCACTAACATTTACACTAATTACAGCACACTGCAGGCACCACACCACAAACACTAATTACAGCACACTGCAGGCACCACTAACATTTACACTAATTACAGCACACTGCAGGCACCACACCACAAACACTAATTACAGCACACTGCAGACACCAAAACACTAACACTAATTACAGCACACTGCAGACACAAAACCACTAACACTAATTACAGCACACTGCAGGAACCACACACCACTAACACTAATTACAGCATACACAGCAGACACCACACACCAATAACAGGAATTACAGGACACTCCTGGCACCATATAACTAACACTAATTACAGCACACTGCAGACACCACACACCACTAACACAAATTACAGAACAATGCAGACAGCACACAACTAACACGAATTACAGCACACTGAAGACACCACACCACAAACACTAATTACAGCACACTGCAGGCACCACTAACATTTACACTAATTACAGCACACTGCAGGCACCACACCACAAACACTAATTACAGCACACTGCAGGCACCACTAACATTTACACTAATTACAGCACACTGCAGGCACCACACCACAAACACTAATTACAGCACACTGCAGGCACCACTAACATTTACACTAATTACAGCACACTGCAGGCACCACACCACAAACACTAATTACAGCACACTGCAGACACCAAAACACTAACACTAATTACAGCACACTGCAGACACAAAACCACTAACACTAATTACAGCACACTGCAGGAACCACACACCACTAACACTAATTACAGCATACACTGCAGACACCACATCACTAATTACAGCACACTGCAGGAACCACACACCACTAACACTAATTGCAGCACACACTGCAGACACCACATCACTAACACTAATTACAGCACACTCTAGACACCACATACCAATAACACTAATTACAGCACACTGCAGGAACCACATCACTAACAATAATTACCTCAAACTCTAGACACCACATACCACTAACACTAATTACAGCACACTGCAGACACCACACACCAATAACACGAATTACAGCACACTGCTGGCACCATATAACTAACACTAATTACAGCACACAGCAGACACCACACACCAATAACAGGAATTACAGGACACTCCTGGCACCATATAACTAACACTAATTACAGCACACTGCAGACACCACACACCACTAACACAAATTACAGCACAATGCAGACAGCACACAACTAACACGAATTACAGCACACTGAAGACACCACACCACAAACACTAATTACAGCACACTGCAGGCACCACTAACATTTACACTAATTACAGCACACTGCAGGCACCACACCACAAACACTAATTACAGCACACTGCAGGCACCACTAACATTTACACTAATTACAGCACACTGCAGGCACCACACCACAAACACTAATTACAGCACACTGCAGGCACCACTAACATTTAGACTAATTATAGCACACTGCAGGCACCACACCACAAACACTAATTACAGCACACTGCAGACACCAAAACACTAACACTAATTACAGCACACTGCAGACACAAAACCACTAACACTAATTACAGCACACTGCAGGAACCACACACCACTAACACTAATTACAGCATACACAGCAGACACCACACACCAATAACAGGAATTACAGGACACTCCTGGCACCATATAACTAACACTAATTACAGCACACTGCAGACACCACACACCACTAACACAAATTACAGAACAATGCAGACAGCACACAACTAACACGAATTACAGCACACTGAAGACACCACACCACAAACACTAATTACAGCACACTGCAGGCACCACTAACATTTACACTAATTACAGCACACTGCAGGCACCACACCACAAACACTAATTACAGCACACTGCAGGCACCACTAACATTTACACTAATTACAGCACACTGCAGGCACCACACCACAAACACTAATTACAGCACACTGCAGGCACCACTAACATTTACACTAATTACAGCACACTGCAGGCACCACACCACAAACACTAATTACAGCACACTGCAGACACCAAAACACTAACACTAATTACAGCACACTGCAGACACAAAACCACTAACACTAATTACAGCACACTGCAGGAACCACACACCACTAACACTAATTACAGCATACACTGCAGACACCACATCACTAATTACAGCACACTGCAGGAACCACACACCACTAACACTAATTGCAGCACACACTGCAGACACCACATCACTAACACTAATTACAGCACACTCTAGACACCACATACCAATAACACTAATTACAGCACACTGCAGGAACCACATCACTAACAATAATTACCTCAAACTCTAGACACCACATACCACTAACACTAATTACAGCACACTGCAGACACCACACACCAATAACACGAATTACAGCACACTGCTGGCACCATATAACTAACACTAATTTCAGCACACAGCAGACACCACACACCAATAACAGGAATTACAGGACACTCCTGGCACCATATAACTAACACTAATTACAGCACACTGCAGACACCACACACCACTAACACAAATTACAGCACAATGCAGACAGCACACAACTAACACGAATTACAGCACACTGAAGACACCACATCACTAACACGAATTACAGCACACTGCAGACACCACACCTCTGACACGAATTACAGCACACTGCAGACACCACACCACTAACACTCATTACAGAACCCTGCAGACACAACATTAATAACACGAATTACAGCACACTGCAGACACCACACCACTAACACTAATTACAGTACACTACAGACACCTCACACAACTAACACTAATTACAGCACACTGCAGACACCACATCACTAACACTAAGTACAGCTAACTGCAGACACCACACCCCTAACACTAATTACAGCACACTGCAGACACCACACACCACTAACACTAATTACAGTACACTACAGACACCTCACACAACTAACACTAATTACAGCACACTGCAGACACCACACACCAATAACACAAATTACAGCACACTGCTGGCACCATATAAATAACACTAATTACAGCACACTGCAGACACCACACACCAATAACACGAATTACAGCACACTGCTGGCACCATATAACTAACACTAATTACAGCACACTGCAGACACCACACACCAATAACACGAATTACAGCACACTGCTGGCACCATATAACTAACACTAATTACAGCACACTGCAGACACCACACACCAATAACAGGAATTACAGCACACTGCTGGCACCATATAACTAACACTAATTACAGCACACTGCAGACACAACACACCACTAACACAAATTACAGCACAATGCAGACAGCACACAACTAACACTAATTACAGCACACTGCAGATATCACACCACTAACACAAATTACAGCACACTGCAGACACCACACCTCTGACACGAATTACAGCACACTGAAGACACCACATCACTAACACGAATTACAGCACACTGCAGACACCACACCTCTGACACGAATTACAGCACACTGCAGACACCACACCACTAACTCATTACAGAACCCTGCAGACACAACATTAATAACACGAATTACAGCACACTGCAGACACCACACCACTAACACTAATTACAGTACACTGCAGACACCACTAACACAAATTACAGCACACTGCAGACACCACACAACTAACACGAATTACAGCACACTGCAGACACCACACAACTAACACTAATTACAGCACACTGCAGACACCACACACCACAAACACTAATTACAGCACACTGCAGACACCACACATAACTAACACTAATCATAGCACACTGCAGACACCACACCACTAACACGAATTACAGAACACTGCAGACACCAAACCACTAAAACCAATTACAGCACACTGCAGACACCACACCACTAACAAGAATTACAGCACACTGCAGACACCACACCACTAACACGAATTACAGCATACTGCAGACACCACACACCACTAACACTAATTACAGCACACTGCAGACACCACACACCAATAACACGAATTACAGCACACTGCAGACACCACACACCACTAACACTAATTACAGTACACTACAGACACCTCACACAACTAACACTAATTACAGCACACTGCAGACACCACATCACTAACACTAAGTACAGCTAACTGCAGACACTACACTACTAACACTAATTACAGCACACTGCAGATACCACACCCCTAACATTAATTACAGCACACTGCAGGAACCACACACCACTAACACTAATTACAGTACACTGCAGACACCACACACCACTAACACTAATTACAGTACACTACAGACACCTCACACAACTAACACTAATTACAGCACACTGCAGACACCACATCACTAACACTAAGTACAGCTAACTGCAGACACCACACCCCTAACACTAATTACAGCACACTGCAGACACCACACACCACTAACACTAATTACAGCACACTGCAGACACCACACACCAATAACACAAATTACAGCACACTGCTGGCACCATATAAATAACACTAATTACAGCACACTGCAGACACCACACACCACTAACACAAATTACAGCACAATGCAGACAGCACACAACTAACACGAATTACAGCACACTGAAGACACCACATCACTAACACGAATTACAGCACACTGCAGACACCACACCTCTGACACGAATTACAGCACACTGCAGACACCACACCACTAACACTCATTACAGAACCCTGCAGACACAACATTAATAACACGAATTACAGCACACTGCAGACACCACACCACTAACACTAATTACAGTACACTACAGACACCTCACACAACTAACACTAATTACAGCACACTGCAGACACCACATCACTAACACTAAGTACAGCTAACTGCAGACACCACACCCCTAACACTAATTACAGCACACTGCAGACACCACACACCACTAACACTAATTACAGTACACTACAGACACCTCACACAACTAACACTAATTACAGCACACTGCAGACACCACACACCAATAACACAAATTACAGCACACTGCTGGCACCATATAAATAACACTAATTACAGCACACTGCAGACACCACACACCAATAACACGAATTACAGCACACTGCTGGCACCATATAACTAACACTAATTACAGCACACTGCAGACACCACACACCAATAACACGAATTACAGCACACTGCTGGCACCATATAACTAACACTAATTACAGCACACTGCAGACACCACACACCAATAACAGGAATTACAGCACACTGCTGGCACCATATAACTAACACTAATTACAGCACACTGCAGACACAACACACCACTAACACAAATTACAGCACAATGCAGACAGCACACAACTAACACTAATTACAGCACACTGCAGATATCACACCACTAACACAAATTACAGCACACTGCAGACACCACACCTCTGACACGAATTACAGCACACTGAAGACACCACATCACTAACACGAATTACAGCACACTGCAGACACCACACTTCTGACACGAATTACAGCACACTGCAGACACCACACCACTAACTCATTACAGAACCCTGCAGACACAACATTAATAACACGAATTACAGCACACTGCAGACACCACACCACTAACACTAATTACAGTACACTGCAGACACCACTAACACAAATTACAGCACACTGCAGACACCACACAACTAACACGAATTACAGCACACTGCAGACACCACACAACTAACACTAATTACAGCACACTGCAGACACCACACACCACAAACACTAATTACAGCACACTGCAGACACCACACATAACTAACACTAATCATAGCACACTGCAGACACCACACCACTAACACGAATTACAGAACACTGCAGACACCAAACCACTAAAACCAATTACAGCACACTGCAGACACCACACCACTAACAAGAATTACAGCACACTGCAGACACCACACCACTAACACGAATTACAGCATACTGCAGACACCACACACCACTAACACTAATTACAGCACACTGCAGACACCACACACCAATAACACGAATTACAGCACACTGCAGACACCACACACCACTAACACTAATTACAGTACACTACAGACACCTCACACAACTAACACTAATTACAGCACACTGCAGACACCACATCACTAACACTAAGTACAGCTAACTGCAGACACTACACTACTAACACTAATTACAGCACACTGCAGATACCACACCCCTAACATTAATTACAGCACACTGCAGGAACCACACACCACTAACACTAATTACAGTACACTGCAGACACCACACACCACTAACACTAATTACAGTACACTACAGACACCTCACACAACTAACACTAATTACAGCACACTGCAGACACCACATCACTAACACTAAGTACAGCTAACTGCAGACACCACACCCCTAACACTAATTACAGCACACTGCAGACACCACACACCACTAACACTAATTACAGCACACTGCAGACACCACACACCAATAACACAAATTACAGCACACTGCTGGCACCATATAAATAACACTAATTACAGCACACTGCAGACACCACACACCAATAACACGAATTACAGCACACTGCTGGCACCATATAACTAACACTAATTACAGCACACTGCAGACACCACACACCAATAACACGAATTACAGCACACTGCTGGCACCATATAACTAACACTAATTACAGCACACTGCAGACACCACACACCAATAACAGGAATTACAGCACACTGCTGGCACCATATAACTAACACTAATTACAGCACACTGCAGACACAACACACCACTAACACAAATTACAGCACAATGCAGACAGCACACAGCTAACACTAATTACAGCACACTGCAGATATCACACCACTAACACAAATTACAGCAAACTGCAGACACCACACCTCTGACACGAATTACAGCACACTGAAGACACCACATCACTAACACGAATTACAGCACACTGCAGACACCACACCTCTGACACGAATTACAGCACACTGCAGACACCACACCACTAACTCATTACAGAACCCTGCAGACACAACATTAATAACACGAATTACAGCACACTGCAGACACCACACCACTAACACTAATTACAGTACACTGCAGACACCACACCACTAACACAAATTACAGCACACTGCAGACACCACACAACTAACACGAATTACAGCACACTGCAGACACCACACAACTAACACTAATTACAGCACACTGCAGACACCACACACCACAAACACTAATTACAGCACACTGCAGACACCACACATAACTAACACTAATCATAGCACACTGCAGACACCACACCACTAACACGAATTACAGAACACTGCAGACACCAAACCACTAAAACCAATTACAGCACACTGCAGACACCACACACCAATAACACGAATTACAGCACACTGCTGGCACCATATAACTAACACTAATTACAGCACACTGCAGACACCACACACCAATAACAGGAATTACAGCACACTGCTGGCACCATATAACTAACACTAATTACAGCACACTGCAGACACAACACACCACTAACACAAATTACAGCACAATGCAGACAGCACACAACTAACACTAATTACAGCACACTGCAGATATCACACCACTAACACAAATTACAGCACACTGCAGACACCACACCTCTGACACGAATTACAGCACACTGAAGACACCACATCACTAACACGAATTACAGCACACTGCAGACACCACACCTCTGACACGAATTACAGCACACTGCAGACACCACACCACTAACTCATTACAGAACCCTGCAGACACAACATTAATAACACGAATTACAGCACACTGCAGACACCACACCACTAACACTAATTACAGTACACTGCAGACACCACACCACTAACACAAATTACAGCACACTGCAGACACCACACAACTAACACTAATTACAGCACACTGCAGACACCACACACCACAAACACTAATTACAGCACACTGCAGACACCACACATAACTAACACTAATCATAGCACACTGCAGACACCACACCACTAACACGAATTACAGAACACTGCAGACACCAAACCACTAAAACCAATTACAGCACACTGCAGACACCACACCACTAACAAGAATTACAGCACACTGCAGACACCACACCACTAACACGAATTACAGCATACTGCAGACACCACACACCACTAACACTAATTACAGCACACTGCAGACACCACACACCAATAACACGAATTACAGCACACTGCAGACACCACACACCACTAACACTAATTACAGTACACTACAGACACCTCACACAACTAACACTAATTACAGCACACTGCAGACACCACATCACTAACACTAAGTACAGCTAACTGCAGACACTACACTACTAACACTAATTACAGCACACTGCAGATACCACACCCCTAACATTAATTACAGCACACTGCAGGCACCACACACCACTAACACTAATTACAGTACACTGCAGACACCACACACCACTAACACTAATTACAGTACACTACAGACACCTCACACAACTAACACTAATTACAGCACACTGCAGACACCACATCACTAACACTAAGTACAGCTAACTGCAGACACCACACCCCTAACACTAATTACAGCACACTGCAGACACCACACACCACTAACACTAATTACAGTACACTACAGACACCTCACACAACTAACACTAATTACAGCACACTGCAGACACCACACACCAATAACACAAATTACAGCACACTGCTGGCACCATATAAATAACACTAATTACAGCACACTGCAGACACCACACACCAATAACACGAATTACAGCACACTGCTGGCACCATATAACTAACACTAATTACAGCACACTGCAGACACCACACACCAATAACACGAATTACAGCACACTGCTGGCAACATATAACTAACACTAATTACAGCACACTGCAGACACCACACACCAATAACAGGAATTACAGCACACTGCTGGCACCATATAACTAACACTAATTACAGCACACTGCAGACACAACACACCACTAACACAAATTACAGCACAATGCAGACAGCACACAACTAACACTAATTACAGCACACTGCAGATATCACACCACTAACACAAATTACAGCACACTGCAGACACCACACCTCTGACACGAATTACAGCACACTGAAGACACCACATCACTAACACGAATTACAGCACACTGCAGACACCACACCTCTGACACGAATTACAGCACACTGCAGACACCACACCACTAACTCATTACAGAACCCTGCAGACACAACATTAATAACACGAATTACAGCACACTGCAGACACCACACCACTAACACTAATTACAGTACACTGCAGACACCACACCACTAACACAAATTACAGCACACTGCAGACACCACACAACTAACACGAATTACAGCACACTGCAGACACCACACAACTAACACTAATTACAGCACACTGCAGACACCACACACCACAAACACTAATTACAGCACACTGCAGACACCACACATAACTAACACTAATCATAGCACACTGCAGACACCACACCACTAACACGAATTACAGAACACTGCAGACACCAAACCACTAAAACCAATTACAGCACACTGCAGACACCACACCACTAACAAGAATTACAGCACACTGCAGACACCACACCACTAACACGAATTACAGCATACTGCAGACACCACACACCACTAACACTAATTACAGCACACTGCAGACACCACACACCAATAACACGAATTACAGCACACTGCAGACACCACACAACTAACACTAATTACAGCACACTGCAGACACCACACACCACTAATTACAGCACACTGCAGACACCACACACCACGAACACTAATTACAGCACACTGCAGACACCACACATAACTAACACTAATCATAGCACACTGCAGACACCACACCACTAACACGAATTACAGAACACTGCAGACACCAAACCACTAACACCAATTACAGCACACTGCAGACACCACACCACTAACAAGAATTACGGCACACTGCAGACACCACACCACTAACACGAATTACAGCACACTGCAGACACCACACACCACTAACACTAATTACAGCACACTGCAGACACCACACACCAATAACACAAATTACAGCACACTGCAGACACCACACAACTAACACTAATTACAGCACACTGCAGACACCACACACCACTAATTACAGCACATTGCAGACACCACACACCAATAACACAAATGACAGCACACTGCAGACACCACACAACTAACACTAATTACAGCACACTGCAGACACCACACACCACTAATTACAGCACACTGCAGACACCACACATAACTAACACTAATTACAGCACACTGCAGACACCACACCACTAACACTAATTACAGCACACACCACACAACTAACACTAATTACAGCACACTGCAGACACCACACCACTAACACTAATTACAGCGCACTGCAGACAGTACTAACACTAATTACAGCACACTGCCGACACCATAGCACTAACACTAATTACAGCACACTGCAGATACCACACCACTAACATGAATTACAGCACACTGCAGACACCACACCTCTAACACGAATTACAGCACACTGCAGACACCACACTACTAACACTAATTACAGCACACTGCAGACACCACAACACTAACACTAATTACAGCACACTGCAGGCACCACACACCACTAACACTAATTACAGCACACTGCAGACAACACACATAACTAACACTAATTACAGCACACTGCAGACACCACACATAACTAACACTAATTACAGCACACTGCAGACACCACTAACACGAATTACAGCACACTGCAGACACCACACACCACTAACACTAATTACAGCACACTGCAGACACCACACACCACTAACACTAATTACAGCACACTGCAGACACCACACATAACTAACACTAATTACAGCACACTGCAGATACCACACCACTAACATGAATTACAGCACACTGCAGACACCACACCTCTAACACGAATTACAGCACACTGCAGACACCACACCACTAACACTAATTACAGCACACTGCAGACAACACACATAACTAACACTAATTACAGCACACTGCAGACACCACACATAACTAACACTAATTACAGCACACTGCAGACACCACACACCACTAACACGAATTACAGCACACTGCAGACACCACACACCACTAACACTAATTACAGCACACTGCAGACACCACACACCACTAACACTAATTACAGCACACTGCAGACACCACACATAACTAACACTAATTACAGCACACTGCAGACACCACACATAACTAACACTAATTACAGCACACTGCAGACACCACACATAACTAACACTAATTACAGCACACTGCAGACACAACACACCTCTAACACGAATTACAGCACACTGTAGACATCACACCACTAACACTAATTAGAGCGCACTGCAGACAGTACTAACACTAATTACAGCACACTGCAGACACCATACCACTAACACTAATTACAGCACACTGCAGATACCACACCACTAACATGAATTACAGCACACTGCAGACACCACACCTCCAACACGAATTACAGCACACTGCAGACACCACACTACTAACACTAATTACAACACACTGCAGACACCACAACACTAACACTAATTACAGCACACTGCAGATACCACACCACTAACATGAATTACAGCACACTGCAGACACCACACCTCTAACACGAATTACAGCACACTGCAGACACCACACTACTAACACTAATTACAGCACACTGCAGACACCACAACACTAACACTAATTACAGCACACTGCAGGCACCACACACCACTAACACTAATTACAGCACACTGCAGACACCACACATAACTAACACTAATTACAGCACACTGCAGACACCACACATAACTAACACTAATTACAGCACACTGCAGACACCACACACCACTAACACTAATTACAGCACACTGCAGACACCACACATAACTAACACTAATTACAGCACACTGCAGACACCACACATAACTAACACTAATTACAGCACACTGCAGACACCAAACATAACTAACACTAATTACAGCACACTGCAGACACCACACACCACTAACACGAATTACAGCACACTACAGACACCACACACCACTAACACTAATTACAGCACACTGCAGACACCAAACACCACTAACACTAATAACAGCACACTGCAGACACCACACACCACTAACACTAATTACAGCACACTGCAGACACCACACATAACTAACACTAATTACAGCACACTACAGACACCACACACCACTAAACCTAATTACAGCACACAGCTGGCACCATATAACTAACACTAATTACAGCACACAGCTGGCACCATATAACTAACACGAATTACAGCACACTGCAGACACCACACCACTAACACTAATTCCAGCACACTGCAGACACCACACAACTAACACTAATTACAGCACACTCTAGACATCACACCACTAACACTAATTAGAGCGCACTGCAGACAGTACTAACACTAATTACAGCACACTGCAGACACCATACCACTAACACTAATTACAGCACACAGCAGATACCACACCACTAACATGAATTACAGCACACTGCAGACACCACACCTCTAACACGAATTACAGCACACTGCAGACACCACACTACTAACACTAATTACAACACACTGCAGACACCACAACACTAACACTAATTACATCACACTGCAGGCACCACACACCACTAACACTAATTACAGCACACTGCAGATACCACACACCTAACATTAATTACAGCACACTGCAGGCACCACACACCACTAACACTAATTACAGCACACTGCAGATACCACACCCCTAACATTAATTACAGCACACTGCAGGCACCACACACCACTAACACTAATTACAGCACACTGCAGGCACCACACACCACGAATACTAATGACAGGACACTGTAGACACCACACACCACAAACACTAATTACAGTACACTGCAGACACCACACACCACTAACACTAATTACAGTACACTACAGACACCTCACACAACTAACACTAATTACAGCACACTGCAGACACCACATCACTAACACTAAGTACAGCTAACTGCAGACACCACACCCCTAACACTAATTACAGCACACTGCAGACACCACACACCACTAACACTAATTACAGTACACTACAGACACCTCACACAACTAACACTAATTACAGCACACTGCAGACACCACATCACTAACACTAAGTACAGCTAACTGCAGACACCACACCCCTAACACTAATTCCAGCACACTGCAGACACCACACCACTAATTACAGCACACTGCAGGCACCACACATCACTAACACAAATTACAGCACACTGCAGACACCACATTCATAACACGAATTACAGCACACTGCAGAAACCACAACACTAACACTAATGACAGCACACTGCAGACACCACACACCCCTAAAACCAATTACAACACACTGCAGACAGCACACACCACTAACACTAATTCCAGCACACTGCAGACACCACACCACTAATTACAGCACACTGCAGGCACCACACACCACTAACACTAATTACAGCACACTGCAGGCACCACATCACTAACACAAATTACAGCACACTGCAGACACCACATGCATAACACAAATTACAGCACACTGCAGAAACCACACCACTAACAATAATTACAGAACACTGCAGACACCACACCACTAACACTAATTACAGCACACTGCAGACAGCACACACCACTAACACAAATCACAGAACACTGAAGACACCACTAACACTAATTACAGCACACACCACTAACACTTGTTACAGCACACACCACTAACACAAATCACAGAACACTGAAGACACCACTAACGCGAATTACAGCACACAGCAGACACTACACCACTAACACTAATTACAGCACACTGCAGATACCACATCACTAACACTAGTTACAGCACACTGCAGACACCAATATCACTAACACTAATTACAGCACAGTGCAGACACCACACCACTAACACTAATTACAGCACACACCACTAACACAAATCACAGAACACTGAAGACACCACTAATACTAATTACAGCACACTGCAGACACCATACCACTAACACTAATTACAGCACACTGAAGACACCAATATCACTAACACTATATACAGCACACTGCAAACACCACATTACTAACACAAATTACAGCACACTGCAGACACAACACACCACTTACACAAATCAAGGAACACTGAAGACACCACTATAACACTAATTACAGCACACTGCAGACACCATACCACTAACACTAATTACAGCACACTGCAGACACCACACCACTAACACTAATTACAGCACACTGCAGGCACCACACACCACTAACACTAATTACAGCACACTGCAGACACGACACACCACTAACACTAATTACAGCACACTGCAGACACGACACACCACTAACACTAATTACAGCACACTGCAGACACGACACACCACTAACACTAATTACAGCACACTGCAGACACCAATATCACAAACACTAATTATAGCACACTGCAGACACGACACACCACTAACACTAATTACAGCAAACTGCAAGCACCACATCACTAACAACACACTGACTGACTGGCTCCACGCATGTCCTCAATGCACCACTACCACCAACATACGGCCCACTGACTGGATGGATCCTCACACGTCCACAAGCAAAGAGACACATCAGAAATTCAGGCAGCATTCTCAAGCCATGCTGCTATTATATATGAAACCAATGGTTGGCAGCACATTGCAGACTCAATGCATACATTTTACATCCCATTCTCAGGCTGCCCACCAGACTAGGAGCTACTGTAAATCCACAATGAGCAGAGGCTACGAACACAGGTTTGAATGTAGTCTAACATGACAGGCTATTAGATCTCCCTTTTAGGCATCTCAGAGACTCTGATAGCGATTTCTGTCATAAGCCATCTGGAAAGAGAAATTCATTACACAGCTGAGCAACTCTGAGAAAACATTGTATGGTGATTGTGTCTAACATGGCAAAAATGTCAAATTAGAGAATTATACACATGAGGTTCGTAACAGTGAGAGGGAGAGGTTCTCTTCTCTCTGTCCTGAGGAGAATGGTGATGATAGTGACTACTGAGTAGGAGTGACACATGGTTCATTGCATACTACAGTGGCTTGCGAAAGTATTCACCCCCCTTGGCATTTTTCCTATTTTGTTGCCTTACAATTAAAATTGATATTTGGAGGGTTTGTATAATTTGATTTACACAACATGTCTACCACTTTGAAGATGCTAAATATGTATTGTGAAATAAACAAGAAATAAGACAAAAAAACAGAAAACCTGAGTGTGCATAACTATTCACCCTCCCAAAGTCAATACTTTGTAGAGCCACCTTTTGCAGCAATTACAGCTGCAAATCTCTTGGGGTATGTCTCTATAAGCTTGGCACATCTAGCCCACTGGGATTTTTGCACATTCTTCAGAAAAACTGCTCCAGCTCCTTCAAGTTGGATGGGTTCCGCTGGTGTACAGCAATCTTTAAGTCATACCACAGATTCTCAATTGGATTGAGGTCTGGGCTTTGACTGGGCCATTCCAAGACATTTAAATGTTTCCCATTAAACCATTTGAGTGTTGCTTTAGCAGTATGCTTAGGGTCATTGTCCTGTTGGAAGGTGAACCTCCGTCCCAGTCTCAAATATCTGGAAGACTGAAACAGGTGTCCATCAAGAATTTCCCTGTATTTAGTGCCATCCATCATTCCTTCAATTCTGACCATTTTCCCAGTCTCTGCCGAGGAAAAACATCCCCACAGCATGATGCTGCCACCACCATGCTTCACTGTGGGGATGGTGTTCTCGAGGTGATGAGATGTGTTGGGTTTGCACAAGAAATAGCATTTTTCTTGATGGACAAAAAGCTCAATTTTAGTCTCATCTGACCAGAGTACCTTCTTCCATATGTTTTGGGAGTCTCCCACATGCCTTTTAGCGAACACCAAACGTGTTTGCATATTTTTTTCTTTAAGCAACGGCTTTTTTCTGGCCACTCTTCCATGAAGCCAAGCTCTGTGGAGTGTATGGCTTAAAGTGGTCCTATGGACAGATACTCCAATCTCCGCTGTGTAATTTTGCAGCTCCTTCAGGGTTATCTCTGGTCTCATTTTTGCCTCTATGATTAATGCCCTCCTTGCCTGGTCTGTGATTTTTGGTGGGCAGCCCTCTCTTGGCAGGTTTGTTGTGGTGCCATATTCTTTCCATTTTTTAATAATGGATTTAATGGTGCTCTGTGGGATGTTCAAAGTTTCTGTCTGATATTTTTTTGTAACCCAACCCTGATCAGTACTTCTCCACAACTTTGTCCCTATCCTGTTTGGAGAGCTCCTTGGTCTTCATGGTGCCGCTTGCTTGGTGGTGCCGCCTGCTTAGTGGTGTTGCAGACTCTGGGGCCTTTCAGAACAGGTGTATATATACTGAGATCATGTGACAGATCATGTGACACTTAGTTAAATAAAGTCCACCTGTGTGCAATCTAACTATGTGACTTCTGAATTGAATTGGTTGCACCAGATCTTATTTAGGGGCTTCATAGCAAAGGGGATGAATACATATGCACGCACCACTTTTCTGTTTTAAATTTTTTTGACTTTTTTTGAAACAAGTAATTTTTAAAATTTCACTTCACCACATTGGACTATTTTGTGTATGTCCGTTACATGAAATCCAAATAAAAATCAATTTAAATTACAGGTTGTAATGCAACAAAATAGGAATACTCTGCAAGGCACTGTTTAAGGACCTACAACATAGCTGTTTCTGAAGACAGTATAGTGTTTTTGATACAACCCTCCGGCATTACAAACAAAGAAAAACAACTACTTATGAGGAATTAAAACTCATTGTAAAGATGCCTGAGCACACACATATCTGTCATTTCTGTGCTGCTTGAAGCATTTCAGCCCATTTTGATTCCTGACACTGTGGGCGACTGTACTGACGACACAGTGGAAAAATGGTCCTTATTACAGAACTAAAAGCAATATATATGTCAACCAGTTCCTAGTTTAGTGTAGTCTGACAATTTCCAGGTCAGCGGTTGAGCTGAGAGTATCCTTTCTCAAAGCCATTGGAGTTGTGATCTGTTTTAACAGGCTTTCATCCCAGCTAGCACAAATCCAGGCCTTCTCACAGTAGAGGGTCACACAGACAACACCACCGCATGCTGTTACCCTGGGTACCAAAACCAGCAGTGGTGGAAAAAGTACCCAATTGTCATACTTGAGTAAAAGTAAATATTACTTAATAGAAATTGACTGAAGTAAAAGTGAAAGTCACTGTCACGACTTCCAACGAAGTCGTTTCCTCTCCTTGTTCGGGCGGTGTTCGGCGTCACCAGTCTTCTAGCCATCGTCGATCCACTTTTCATTTTCCATTTGTTTTGTCTTGTTTTCCTACACCCCTGGTTTCCATTTCCCTCATTAAGTTCTGTGTATTTATCCCTCTGTTCCCCCCATGTCCTTGTGTGGAATTGTTTGTTTGTAAGTGCTTGTGCACTACGTTACTGGTGCGCATCGGGTTTTGTACCCATGTAGGTTCTTTTTTTATTGCCGTTGGTTTTTAAATTAAACTGCTCCGGCTATTACCTATTTCTGCTCTCCTGCGTCTGACTTCACAGCCACCCATATGGAGTCAGCAGGAGCAAGTGCCCCTGGTATAGGGGTCGAGGAGCGCGTACTGGAGCAAGAGGCGATGATCCACCATCTCGGTGCCACCATGGACCGCTGGGAGAGACAGGGAGTTCCTCCAGCGCCTCCCCCGGCACAACAGGGGCCTCCACTACTCACTCCCCCTGCACCCGGTTCAAGTGGGATTCGCCTCACCCTCCCCGGGGAGTATGATGGGACGGCTGCCCGTTGCCAGGGTTTCCTGCTGCAGTTGGAGTTATACTTGGCAACCGTCCACCCGGCTCCTTCGTGCCGTGAGAGGGTGTCCGCCCTCGTCTCCTGTCTCTCGGGGAAAGCCCTAGTGTCGGCCAACGCCGTCCGGGTGGAAGGAGATGCGGTGCTGGACCACTTTGAGGATTTCCCCCGTCGTTTCCGGGTGAGAGCAGAGCGGCGGGTGAACTTCCAACAGTCCGTCTCCTTCCAAGGGTACCGCATTTCCACCTCAGGCGTGAAGATGGAAAGTGACCGCACCTCAGCGGTGCGTAATTGGCCGACTCCCACCACGGTAAAGGAGGTGCAGCGGTTTCTAGGGTTTGCCAATTACTACCGGAGGTTTATCTGGGGTTTTGGTCAGGTAGCGGCTCCCATTACCTCACTGCTGAAGGTGAGGCCGGTACGTTTGCAGTGGTCGGCTGAGGTGGACAGGGCCTTTGGTCACCTGAGGGCTCAGTTTACCTCGTGTGCTGCCCCATCCGGATCCTTCTTTGGCATTCATAGTGGAGGTGGACGCGTCCGAGGCTGGGATAGGAGCCGTGCTCTCTCAGCGCTCGGGTAACTGCCACCAAAACTCTGCCACTGTGCCTTCTTCTCGAGGAAGCTCAGCCCAGCAGAGCGAAACTATGATGTGGGGGACCGGGAGCTGTTGGCTGTCGTCAAGGCTTTGAAGGCGTGGCGACATTGACTTGAGGGGGCTAAACACCCCTTTCTCATCTGGACAGACCACCGCAATCTGGAGTACATCCGGGCGGCGAGGAGACTGAACCCTCGCCAGGCTAGGTGGGCCATGTTTTTCACCCATTTTGTTTACACCCTTCTTACAGACTAGGTTTCCAGAACGCCAAGGCAGACGCATTGTCCCGGCTGTATGACACAGAGGAGCGGCCCATGGATCCCACCCCCATACTCCCGGCCTCCTGCCTGGTGGCGCCGGTAGTGTGGGAGCTGGACACGGACATTGAGCAGGCGTTGCATGCAGAGCCCGCTCCCCTCCAGTGTCCCCTGGGCATCTGTATGTCCGTCAGCTGTCCGTGACCGGCTGATCTATTGGGCCCACACGTCACCCTCCTCTGGACATCCAGGCATCGGTCAAACGGTGCGCTGTCTTGTTGGAGTGGGAAGTACTGGTGGCCCACTTTGGCTAACGATGTGAGGGTTTATGTTTCCTCCTGCTCGGTGTGCGCCCAGTGTAAGGCTCCTAGGCACCTGTCCAGAGGTAAGCTACACCCCTTACCCGTTCCACAGCGGCCATGGTCACACCTGTCGATCGATTTCCTGACCGATCTCCCCCATCACAGGAAAACACCACGATCCTGGTCGTTGTGGATCGTTTCTCTAAGTCCTGCCGTCTCCTCTCTCTGCCTGGTCTCCCTACGGCCCTACAGACTGCGGAGGCCTTGTTTACACACGTCTTCCGGCACTACGGGGTGCCTGAGAACATAGTGTCTGATCGGGGTCCCCAGTTCACTTTGAGGGTCTGGAGGGCGTTCATGGAACGTCTGGGACTCTCGATCAGCCTTTCCTCGGGTTTACACCCCGAGAGTAACGGGCAGGTGGAAAGAGTAAACCAGGATGTGGGTAGGTTTCTGAGGTCTTATTGCCAGGACCGGCCGGGGGACTAGGCAGCGTTCTTGCCCTGGGCAGAGATGGCCCAGAACTCGCCTAACCTCTCCCCCTTCCAGTGCGTACTGGGGTATCAGCCAGTTCTGGCTCCTTGGCATCAGAGTCAGACCGAGGCTCCTGCGGTGGACGACTGGTTCCAGCGCACGGAGGAAACATGGGATGCCGCCCATGTTCACCTTCAGTGCGCCGTGCTGCGCCAGAAAGCCGGCGCAGACCGTCACCGCAGTGAGCCCCCAAAACCTGCCCCTCCGCCTGTCCTGCCGGAAGCTGGGTCGGCGTTTTGTGGGGCCATTTAAAGTCCTGAGGAGACTGAACGAGGTGAGTTACAGGTTACAACTCCCCCCGATTACCGTATTAACCCCTCGTTCCATGTGTCTCTCTTCAGGCCGGTGGTGGCTGGCCCGCTCCAGGAGTCTGAGGTGCGGGAGGTTCCTCCGCCCCCTCTGGACATCGAGGGGGCCCCAGCGTACTCCGTTCGATCCATACTGGATTCGAGACATCGTGCAAGGGACCTTCAGTACCTCGTGGGGTACGGTCCGGAGGAGATATGCTGCGTTCCTGTGGAGGACGTGTCGGACTCTTCAATGCTGCTGGAGTTCCACCATCTCCAGCATCACCCTGCACCTTGCCCTCCGGGTCGTCCCTGAGGCCGGTGTCGGTGCGCTTCTGGAGCCGCGCGTCAAGGGCGGGTACTGTCACGACTTCCACCAAAGTCGTTTCCTCTCGTTGTTCGGGAGGTGTTTGGCGGTCGGCGTCACTGGTCTTCTAGCCATCGTCGATCCACTTTTCTTTTTCCATTTGTTTGTCTTCTTTTCCTACACCCCTGGTTTCCATTTCCCTCATTAAGTGCTGTGTATTTATCCCTCTGTTCCCCCATGTCATTGTGTGGAATTGTTTGTTTGTAAGTGCTTGTGCACTATGTTACTGTTGCGCGTCGAGTTTTGTACCCATGTATGTTCTTTTTTTATTGACGTTGGTTTTTAAATTAAACTGCACCGATTATTACCTATTTCTGCTCTCCTGTGTGTGACTTCACTGCCACCAGTTCCACAACCCTTACAGTCACCTAGTAAAATCCTACTTGAGTAAAAGTAAAAAAGTGTTTGGTTTTAAATATACTTAAAACTTCTTATGGCTGGGGGCAGTATTGAGTCGCTTGGATAAATAAGGTGCCAAGAGTAAACTGCCTGCTACTCATGCCCAGTTGCTAATATATGCATATTATTTAGATTTGCATAGAAAACACTCTAAAGTTTCTAAAACTGTTTGAATGATGTCTGTGAGTATAACATAACTCATATGGCAGGCAAAAACCTGAGAAAAAATCCAACCAGGAAGTGGGAAATCTGAGGTTTGTAGTTTTTCAACTCATTCCCTATGGAACATACAGTGGGATATTGGTCATATTGCACTTCCTAAGGCTTCCACTAGATGTCAAGTCTTTAGAACCTTGTTTGATGCTTCTACTGTGCAGTGGAGGCGAATGAAAGGGGATTGAGTCAGAGGTCTGGCAGAGTGCCACGAGCTCAGTCTCGCGCGCTCACGTGAGAGTTAGCTCTGTTCCATTGCAATTCTAAAGATAAAGGAATTCTCCAATTGGAACATTATTGAAGCTTTATGTTAAAAACATCCTAAAGATTGATTCTATACTTCGTTTGACATGTTTCTACGAACTGTAATATGACTTTTCGTCTGAACTTTCACATGGACTTGCCCACATGTCGTGAGTTTGGATTGTGTACTGAACGCGCAAACAAAAAGGAGGTATTTCGACATAAATTATGAACTTTATCGAACAAATCAAACATTTATTGTGGAACTGGGATTCCTGGGAGTGCATTCTGATGAAGATCATCAAAGGTAAGTAAATATTTATAATGCTATTTCTGACTTCTGTTGACTACACAACAACTTCTGTTGACTACACTTCTGTTGACTACACTGAGCGCTGTACTCAGATTATTGCATGGTGTGCTTTTTCTGTAAAGCTTTTTTGAAATCTGATACAGCGGTTGCATTAAGGAGACGTTTATCTAAAGTTCCATGTATAACACTTGTATTTTCATCAACATTTATGATGAGTATTTCTGTAAATTGATGTGGCTCTCTGCAAAATCACCGGATGTTTTTGGAACTACTGAACATAACGTGCCAATGTATACTGAGATTTTTGTATATAAATATGAACTTTATCGAACAAAACATACATGTATTGTGTAACATGAAGTCCTATGAGTGTCATCTGATGAAGATCATCAAAGGTTAGTGATTAATTTCTCTATTTCTGCTTTTTGTGACTCCTCTCTTTGGCTGGGAAAATGGCTGTGTTTTTCTGTGACTCGGCACTCACCTAACATAATCGTTTGTGGTGCTTTCGCCGTAAAGCCTATTTGAAATCGGACACTGTGGTGGGATTAACAAGAAGTGTATCTTTAAAATGGTGTAAAATACTTGTATGTTTGAGGAATTTTAATTATGAGATTTCTGTTTGTTTGAATTTGGCGCCCTGCACTTTCACTGGCTGTTGTCATATCGATCCCGTTAGCGGGATCTCAGCCCAAAGAGGTTATTAAGTAGCAAAAGTAAATGTAATTGCTAAAATATACTTAAGTATGAAAAGTAAAAGTATAAATCATTTCAAATTCCTTATATTAAGAAAACCAGACGGCACGATTTTCTTGTTTTTTACATTTATGGATAGCCAGGGGCACATTCCAACACTCAGACATAATTTACAAACAAAGCATTTGTGTTTAGTGTGTCCACCAGATCAGATGCAGTAGGGATGACCAGGGATTTTCTCTTTAAGTGAGTAAATTAGACAAATTTCCTGTCCTGCTAAGCATTCAAAATGTAAAGACTACTTTTGGGTGTCATGTATTATATTCTTTAGGAATGTAGTGGAGTAAAAGTAAAAGTTAACAAAAATATAAATAGTAAAGTAAAGTACAGATACCCCAAAAAACTATTTAAGTAGTACTTCAAAGTAAATTTACTTAAGTACTTTACTGTAAGGTCCTGGGTGTCGTGAGGGTGAAATCAGGCGCAGGAAAGCAGAGAGTTCAATAAAGTGTTACTTTAATGCACACACGGTGAATCACGGCCACCCCACTTTCGGGTGCTCAAACCAAATGCCCCAGACACAGGGAACGAAAACAGTCTAGCACTAAATACACGAACACGTAATCTATAGCAAACACCAGGGTTACAACCATCAATCCCGCACAAAGAAACAGGCGGGCCGGCAGACTAATAAAGCCTCACTAATTACAACCAACTCAAAACAGGTGTACTCAATAAACACATAAGAATCAGTGGCAGCTAGTAGGTCGGCGACAACGACCGCCGAGCGCCACCCGAACGGGAAGGGGAGCCACCTTCGGTCGGAGTCGTGACATTTACACCACTGAAAACTAGTTGCCCTGGAGAGGGCTTGGCAAATATGTGGGCAAATATCCCCTCCGAGAAGGTTAGGTCAGATCAGGAAGTTAGAGTTAGACTATCACTCACCACCAAAGAGAGAGGCCTCTTCCATGACACCACTCCTATCAGTCCAGACAGCAGCACCTGAAAGAGAACAACACTATAGGTCAGTGGAAGGGAAGAAAACGCAGTACAACAGTTAGGATAACCAACATGGTCATGAACAGTCCCCGCATGTGAAAGAAAGGGGAAAGACAGACATGGGTACTAGGTTTTTCCGTATGGTTCACTATGGTGTGATCTTGGATTGTGATGATATCTCCTTGGTGTGAGTTGACACATCACAGTATCACAGTAAAAAAAATGAACTTCATATCTGGTGTTCTATTTGCCTCCAGCATTCTGTTTCTCTACATTCTCTCTCCTTCACCCTCCTTCACCCACCATTAACCAACAACACTCCCCCACCCACCTAGCTTCTCTCACTCACCCCCTCTCCATCACCTCTCTTTTACACACTAGCCTCTCTCTGAATCCCCGAGTTCAGCTGGAAAGACATCAGACCTACAGGCAGCCTTTCATGAACAAGGGCAAACCAATCCCCTCTATTGTTATAGCCATCTTGACTTGTTTATGTCTTTGGCTGATACTCAAAAATAAAAAAAAATACTGAAAACACACTGAAGCAGACGGTGAGTGACGATACGCACTGGAGAGCGCCCACTCCAACACTGTCCCCCCATTTTACACAAACACAGATTGCAAATGCTAATGTTTGTTTATGTTGCTAACCTTTTCAGGCATATTCCTGTTGTTAAAACCCTTCTAACATGCATTGCGGTTGTTACATAAAAATCACATATGAGTAAAACATTTGATTGTTTATTATTAGTTTAAAGTTACTTTGTATCGCTGACCTGAACTGCTTTGGGGAGCGTCACATCTGCATATTCAATCATTTCAATTTTCTCAGTTGAGGGGTATTTTCCTAATATCATTATTCTTTGAATGCGTATGTCCTAATATTTGTGACATGCATTATGTAATGGCCATTGTCCATATTCCTTAGTTCCAGCTCACCTTCTGCACCTGCACATAAATACCACCATTTTGCACCTGATTCCGTCAGACTACTGGGGCTGTGCGCCCGTTGACAAAACTGCCTGGGATCTAGCCTACTGTTTTACAGAGCTCCAATGGATGTAAAGTAAGAATATTTGGGAGATGTTAAATTCACAGTGTTATTCACATTTGACCCATTTTAGATGAGGGCTGAAGATCAGTGAGACTAGCAGATCATTACTGCTTTAGCTCAGGAGGATTATTTATCTTGTCCAATCAAAATGTGCTGAGTGACTCCCTGACTGCAGATTAGCAATGACAAAAAGGGAGAACACCCGAAAAGAACATAGAGTTGTATATACAGTGTGCAGGAGCCAATACCTATTGTCTGCCCAAATGTACACATCTTATCACTGTAACATGCCTACTGTCTACATAATTAAGCATGTTAATGCCTACACAGTAAGATTTTTTTGTTTTGAACAGTGACCAAATCGAGGGAAGATGATTTTACATACTCAGTCATTTTAATTCTGAAATGATAATTTGATGGAATCATTAAACATATTCTGCAAGTGACATGAATATGTTTCGGAAGCTTGGAGAGAGATGATCATTTCAAAGGCAGATTTCTACCGAGATGTGAACACTTCAATATCTATTTGCTCTCATGAATTATAGATCACGCATTCTGTTGCAACAGAGGAAGAGAAAGAGAGAGAGAGCGAAAGAGAGAGAGCGCGAGAGAGCATGAGAGAGAGAGAGCAAGGGGGAGGGAGGGAGATAAAGGCTGTATTCCTGCAAATGCAGTCTGGTAGTAAATCTGTTCAGCAGTAAAAGCAGCCCAGGTCTGTGCCAGACAGCAGACACACAGAGATCAGCTCCTCTCCTCTGCTCCTGTCTTTAGCACAGACACCTCTGGTCCAGAGCAACACCGTAACCGCCTCACACACCTGATCTCCAAACAGCCCCCGTCAACCTCTGATACCACATAAAGAACCCAGGAGCACATGAATGGATGGCTATTACCGCGGCAACACAGTTAAGTTTCACTTTTCTTTCCATAGAGCTTAGTTGTCATGGCACCCAGGGGACTCCTCCCTCTTATCTCCCCATTTAATTCTTACATCTCAGATGGTGGAGGAGAGGAAGGACAGGCAGGCTGCGTTAAGCCCTGCACCAACCCTCTTCCAGGGGACGAAGGGAACATTCATTAGCTAACACTCTTAACTGGTGAGATATCAGTGGTAGAGTAGAGAATCCACTCAGCCTTGTCTCTACTCTGAAAGCTAGTCATAAGGGGAAACTTCAGGAAGTTGGGTGTCTGAGAGTGAAACAACTCTGGTCCCCTGGAGAAGGGGGGGGGGGGAGGAGTCAGGCAGGCTTTAGGGGCTAGTGGAACTGCTAAACTCTGGACTGAGGCTGGCTGGAGCAGAGGCTGTAGCTATGGTTGTGGCTGTCTGAGAGGTGATATGGAGAGGGCTGCCGGTGATAGCTTTGTGTCAATCACGCTTGATTCCTCTCTCCGCTGCACTGGGAAAAGGATTAAGACACTTTACCACGGTAGTCACTGAGGCCTGGCCACCTATTCAGCTCAACTCACCAGTTTGGTAAAGCTCCTTTTCTTTCACTTCTGCCCTGCTGCAGTTTATACACACTGTGGACTTTGAGTTCAAAAGGGGACACACAAATTAGCTAATCAATCAATCTCATTCTCAACTGACTGTTATTAATATAAAAACAACGTATACTCTAAAAGGAGCAAATTATCCATGAAATACCCAAATCTGCTCTCATTAGCTATACAAAATCAGGGCCATCGATTCCTGCATCCTACCATTAAAGGCTTCTGTATTGAGATGGCTTCCAATCAGACTCCAATCAGACTCCTGTTGTTTAGTGTTGTCTATCATCAGGAGAGAATAGCCTCTCTCTTTTCTCTCTCCCACATCTGGATTCACTACATGGTCCCTACAGTGTATAGCTTACCATCCAGAGATATACAACAACCCCCTTACCCACACAAAACGAAGCACAGCATTTACACATAGCTACCAACAGACACACTGGCCACACTCATGACCATCAACTGAGCCAACAACTCTGGCGTGTATAACACAGACATATGCACACCAAAAAAAATGGCTACTGAAATGGAATGAAAGATTTCCAAGCAACTCATCACAGGTTGTGCCACACAGAGACATGAAAGAATGTACTACACTCTGACAGCCACACACACACACACACACACACACACACACACACACACACACCACACAGCATAACAACCCTGACATCCTGAACAGTACACATTGTGATCAATCATAAGCCTTCCACAACACAAGTATCTGATATCGCAACAATGTATTTTTTGCAGTCCACCAACTGAACAGAAAAGTAAAACAATGCTTTTTGGAAGACAAAACCCAATAAGCCCTCCTAGATCCCTTGTTCGGAATGTCATTGACCCCAAAGCCCCCTCTCCTGTCTGTCTGCCCCCCAGGCCACATTCCAGTCTGGAGCGTTTATGCACGCTGCAGCCTGTACACACTCTTACACACCTACACACCCATACACACTCCTACACAGCATTCTCACATAGGTGTTCCTTTTGTCCAGGTGGGAAAGGGCAGTGTGGAGTGAGATTGAGATTGCGTCATCTGTGGATCTGTTGGGGCGGTATGCAAATTGGAGTGGGTCTAGGGTATCCGGGAGGACGCTGTTGATGTGAGCCATGACCAGCCTTTCAAAGCACTTCATGGCTACCAAAGTGAGTGCTACGGGTCAGTAATCATTTAGGCAGGTTACCTTAGCTTCCTTGGGCACAGGGACTATGGTGATCTACTTGAAACACGTAGGTATTACAGACTCGGTCAGGGAGAGGTTGAAAATGTCAGTGAAGACACTTGCCAGTTGGTCCGCATATGCTTTGAATACACGTCCTGGTAATCTATCTGGCCCCGCGGCTTTGTGAATGTTGATCCGTTTAAAGGTCTTGCTCACATCGGCTACCGAGAGTGTTATCACACAGTCATCCAGAACAACTGGTGCTCTGGTGCATGCTTCAGTGTTGCTTGCCTCGAAGCGAGCATAAAAGGCATTTAGCTCATCTGGTAGGCTCGCGTCACTGGGTTCGCGTCTGGGTTTCCCTTTGTAGTCCTTAATAGTTTTCAAGCCCTGCCATATCCGACGAGTGTCAGAGCTGGTGTAGTAGGATTCAATCTTAATCCTGTATTGATGCTTTCCTTGTTTGATGGTTCGTCTGAGGGCATAGTGGGATTTCCTATAAGCATCCGGATTAGTGTCCCGCTCCTTGAAAGCGGCAGCTCTAGCCTTTAGCTCGATACGGATGTTGCCTGTAATCCATGGCTTCTGGTTGGGATATGTACGAACGGTCACTGTGGGGATGACGTCATCGATGCACTTATTGATGAAGCCAATGACTGAGGTGGTATACTCCTCAATGCCATTGGATGAATCCCCGAACATATTCCAGTCTGTGCTAGCAAAACAGTCCTGTAGCGTAGCATCCATATCATCTGACCACTTCCGTATTGAGCGAGTCAATGGTAATTCCTGCTTTAGTTTTTTCTTGTAAGCAGGAATCAGGAGGATAGAATTATGGTCAGATTTGCCAAATGGAGGGTGGGGGAGAGCTTTGTATGCATCTCTGTGTGTGGAGTAAAGGTGGTCTAGAGTTTTTTTCCCTCCGGTTGCACATGTGACATGCTGGTAAAGATTTGGTAAAACTAATTCAAGTTTGCCTGAATTAATATCCCCGGCCACTAGGATCACTGCTTCTGGATGAGCATTTTCTTGTTTACATATGGCCTTACAGAGTTGGTTGAGTGCGGTCTTGGTGGTAGCATCGGTCTGTGGTGGTAAATAGACGACTACGAATAATATAGATGAGAATTATTTTAATCTTTTCTCAGGGCATTGTGTTTGCCATAAAAAATAAACATGGTTTCCATCTCAAATATTCACACACACAAGAGTCAGGATCTGAGAGGAGATCATTCAGTGAGGCTGTAAAATGGAGCATGACATCACCATGAGATTGAGGAGGTTAACGTTAATAAGCACAGTGAAGGTGAATTCTACCATCACAGTGAACCTTTAGTCTGATGACAGCATGAGCAGTTCTGTTCTGACCTTCAGAAGTCCTTCTCTGCTGATGTTCTATGAATGGGGGTGAGAGGTGTGTGTTCTCGCTCTAACCCCTCTCACTGTCCTCCATCCTTCTCTAGTGCCTCTTGAGAATACGACAAGAACATTAGTGCTGCTATCTATGTAAACTACAGCCCTGAACAGTTCTCTCAACCTTTTGTCCAGGGAGGCCACTACTCTTTATTGAGATGTCTATGTGATGGGGAATGGGACTGTCCAAGACAAAAGCAAAGCTATTGGAAATGGAGCTCTAATACAGGGGTTCCTAAACCTTTTTACCCTTACAGCATTGGGGAACATCCAGTGCCCCCACTGCACCCGACGTCTATTTCTATGGGCACAAGCACTGTTCATGATATAAACTGTTCACACCCCTCTTGTTGGTGGAGAGAACATTTAGCAGGTTTAAAACTTATTTCCTGCAATTCTACACATTTTGTCATGGTGTGCAGAGAACTTTCCAGTTTTAAAACTCATTTTGACCTGAACCTTGACCTGGCCAAGGCTTTCAACTCTGTCAATCACCACATCCTCATCGGCAGACTCGATAGCCTTGGTTTCTCAAATGATTGCCTCGCTTGGTTCACCAACTACTTCTCTGATAGAGTTCATTGTGTCAAATCGGAGGGCCTGTTGTCCGGGCCTCTGGCAGTCTATGGAGGTGCCACAGGGTTCAATTCTTGGTCCGACTCTCTTCTCTGTATACATCAATGATGTCGCTCTTGCTGCTGGTGAGTCTCTGATCCACCTCTACGCAGGCGACACCATTCTGTATACTTCTGGCCCTTCTTTGGACACTGTGTTAATAACCCTCCAGATGAGCTTCAATGCCATACAACTCTCCTTCCGTGGCCTCCAACTGCTCTTAAATACAAGTAAAACTAAATGCATGCTCTTCAACCGATCGCTGCCTACACCTGCCCGCCCGTCCTGCATCACTACTCTGGGCGGTTCTGACTTAGAATATGTGGACAACTACAAATACCTAGGTGTCTGGTTAGACTGTAAACTCTCCTTCCAGACTCACATCAAACATCTCCAATCCAAAGTTAAATCTGGAATTGGCTTCCTATTTCACAACAAAGCATCCTTCATTCATGCTGCCAAACATACCCTCGTAAAACTGACCATCCTACCGATCCTCGACTTCGGCGATGTCATTTACAAAATAGCCTCCAATACCCTGCTCAATAAATTGGATGCAGTCTATCACAGTGCCATCCGTTTTGTCACAAAACCCCATATACTACCCACCACTGCGACCTGTATGCTCTCGTTGGTTGGCCCTCGCTCCATACTCGTCGCCAAACCCACTGGCTCCAGGTCATCTACAAGACCCTGCTAGGAAAAGTCCCCTCTTATCTCAGCTCGCTGGTCACCATAGCAACACCCACCTGTAGAACGCGCTCCAGCAGGTATATCTCTCTGCTCACCCCCAAAACCAATTCTTCCTTTGGCCGCCTCTCCTTCCAGTTCTCTGCTGCCAATGACTGGAACGAACTACAAAAATCTCTGAAACTGGAAACACTTATCTCCCTCACTAGCTTTAAGCACCAGCTGTCAGAGCGGCTCACAGATTACTGCACCTGTACATAGCCCATCTATAATCTAGACACACTAATGTACTTGTCCTCTTGCTCATTTGTGCACCGGGGCCTCCCACTCCTCTTTCTATTCTGGTTAGAACCAGTTTGAGCTGTTCTGTGAAGGGAGTACTACACAGCGTTGTATGAGATCTTCAGTTTCTTGGCAATTTCTCGCATTGAATAGCCTTCATTTCTCAGAACAAGAATAGACTGACGAGTTTCAGAGGTAAGGTCTTTGTTTCTGGCCATTTTGAGCCTGTAATCGAACCCACAAATGCTGATGCTCCAGAAACTCAACTAGCTAACACAACGTGCCATTGGAACACAGGAGTGATGGTTTCTGATAATGGGCCTCTGCACGCCTATGTAGATATTCCATAAAAAATCAGCTGTTTCCAGCTACAATAGTCATTTACAACATTCACAATGTCTAGACTGTATTTCTGATCAATTTGATGTTATTTTAATGGACAAAAAATGTGCTTTTCTTCCAAAAACAAGGAAATGTCTAAGTGAACCCAAACTTTTGAACGGTAGTGTGTGTGTATATATATATAAATACACCCCTACACACTCCTATATACTGTACCTACACGCTCCTCTACACCTACACACCCCTACCCTCCATCTCCTTTACATTGCAGGACACAACTCTGGACCCTCTTATAGGGCTGACCCCACAGCAGTGCAAGCGTTAATCTCACACCCCCCAGCCCAGAGCCCACGACTATTCATGATGTGTTCTCCCAAGCTTTCCCATTAGTACTGTTATGATAATTGACCCTGAGCTGACTGTGGGAGTTGGAGGAAGGGGGGGGGGGGGGGGGGGGGGGGGCAGTGATTACAGCACCCTATACCCCCAGGCATCAGTGGAGAACAGGAATAATCACGAGGAGCATGCCCCCTGCAGTCACTGGCCTGTCCGAGGTCACTACTCTCTCTCTCTCACATAGAGATAGGCATGGTGGTGATGAGGCTGTAATGATGGAACTGTGGATGGCGACGGCAGGGGTAGGGATGGAGAGGGCTGTTGGAATGCTGTGGTTATGGTTTACAGCATAACAACATAAGAGTGGACATTATCAACCCCCCCTGACTGTCCCTCCACGCTCCCTGTGCCTCACATAATGCCCTGCCCCCATTCAGCATTGGGGCCCCTCACTGTGAACAGGGCTCAGCCAATCCCACTAAAACAAGGCAGACGACAATGATAAACCATGTCATCTGCAATCACCTGCATGATAATAACACACTGGCTGCCAGTGGAAGGTGGTTGTTTTCTACAATAAAGTCTCCACAGTGCTGGTAAACATCACACAGAGCAGCGTGCATCATGGATTCTATGTTTCTAACAGGTCTCATTAATTCATGCAAGACCCCCTGCCACCCATCGAAGCACACATTACTCTGAGTGAAGGTCTTAAAGTCTGGGCATTTCACATACCTCAGGTCACCAAGACGCATGGGAAGAAGGGAGCCACCGACAGACAGTCAGGTTTCCTAGGCAACCACCCGCCGGCCACTTGCCAAGATCCATAATGATTTTCCATCAACCTCAAAGCTGTGGGGGGTGCACGAAATCTCACTCACATCCAATGTGATGCAAGCATCCAAACTCATCAGAGAGAGAGAGAGAGACACACACACGCACACAAACGCACTCACAAACACCCACATCACAGCCCTGTTACAGATTCCATACACAGCTATCACAATTAGGATGTAATGAAGCAATAGTCTCTTATATTGCTTCCACACCTATTATAGTGCGATAGGGTGATTCTGGAACTGCTTTGTGACATGACATATCGCAGGGGGAAAGTGAGGTGCATGTGAATGATCTCCTCTCAGTGTGAAGCTTACTGAGTTTCACACCACCTGTGGTTGAGCTGTCCATCTGGAGCGAGTGGATGTTGGTGTTACGATGCTCCCTGACCTCTGACCCCTGTGTTATGATGTTCTGTTTCGTCAAGACAGATTGCACTCCGTGCTATTGTCTTTGTCATCTGTGAAATCATGTTTTTCTGCTGTTTATGTCATCAGGTAAAGTGCTGCTCTCTCTGATTGTTGACACTACTTACTGCCTTCTGGGTCACATGGTAAGTCCAAGGTCACTGGTCCAGCCCTGGGCAGCATGGTGGACAGCAGGTGGTCTAGAGTGGTGGACTGGATGACAAGAATGTTGGATCCTGTCCAATAGAAACCTGCTGCTTGAAAAGGAGGAGGCCATGCCAGCATGGTGAAAAGGTAGCAGTAAGACTACCCTGGGTTATCAGATAATATGATGTTCTCCACCAGCTCTACCTCCTACCTCCCCGTGTCATATTCAGTAGTCATGATGTTTAGCTACTGAGCTCTAGTGGTTGGGGCTTCCTGGCTAAGTGTTTCTCCTCTCACCTACAAGGCAACACTCTGGTTATACAAGGTAGATCTGGGCTCTCCAACCCTGTTCCTAGGAAGCTACCCTCCTGTAGCTTTTCAATCCAACCCCAGTTGTAACCGACCTGATTCATCTTATCAACCAGCTAATTATTAGAATCAGGTGTGCTAGAGTGGGGTTGAAGCGAAAACCTACAAGACGGTATCTCTCCGGGAACAGAGCCCTGCAGTAGATACTGTATTTTCATGATCTACCATCATACAAGCTCAGCATATATTCAACACAAACTGATATTCTTTCCATCTAACATTCGGTTTCCATCTAACATTCAGTTTCCATCTAACATTGTTTCCTGGCCACACACAGGCGTTGAAGAGCTTGTGCATCTCTTACCTCCTCTTCTGCTGTAACAGTTAATCTACTCTCCCCTCATTTATCTTTGGCTAGGAAAAAGCTTTCTAAAAACATTCCCTTCCTTGCCAAACTGTCGTATGTGTGTGTGTGTGTGTGTGTGTGTGTAAATCCTAGCTGCTGAGTAGCTGCTGAGCCTATGTATATCCAGGGCTGAATTGGATGTGTCAGGAGAAACTCACCGCCCCGCCTTAATTAAATGGAGCAGTCTAGTAATTAAATGGATGTCTAAGTGAGGCCTGCTTTAAAAGGGGTGACACTCTTGATGTCTACTGCCTCTGTGTGATCAGTGGAGAGCCCACAGCCAGGGAGGAGGCTGCAGTTGCTTTCATCTCATGAATGTGGAGAGCTCTCTAGTCAATCAGAGTGAGCACTTTAATCCCAATTCAGAGATGAGCTCAGATGACACAATTTTGAGCAAACATCTTCTAAACCCAAATTCCGGTACACGTTTCTCAGGGCATTGTGTTTGCCATAAAAAAAGAAACATGGTTTCCATCTCAAATATTCACACACACAAGAGTCAGGATCTGAGAGGAGATCATTCAGTGAGGCTGTAAAATGGAGCATGACATCACCATGAGATTGAGGAGGTTAACGTTAATAAGCACAGTGAAGGTGAATTCTACCATCACAGTGAACCTTTAGTCTGATGACAGCATGAGCAGTTCTGTTCGGACCTTCAGAAGTCCTTCTCTGCTGATGTTCTATGAATGGGGGTGAGAGGTGTGTGTTCTCGCTCTAACCCCTCTCACTGTCCTCCATCCTTCTCTAGTGCCTCTTGAGAATACGACAAGAACATTAGTGCTGCTATCTATGTAAACTACAGCCCTGAACAGTTCTCTCAACCTTTTGTCCAGGGAGGCCACTACTCTTTATTGAGATGTCTATGTGATGGGGAATGGGACTGTCCAAGACAAAAGAAAAGCTATATATGGCTAAATGGTGCTCTAAAATGGTACTCTAAAAGATAGCTTGGCAGAGCTTGTTTTACCCCTCTTCCAATCCTTCTACTACAAGCATTCACATTTTCTTTATTTTCCTCTCTCTTTCTCTCTCGCTCTCTTTCACTCTCTCTCTCCTTTTCTCCCCTCCCCCAGCCCCTTCCCATATCCCTCCACTTTAGGCACCTTGTCGTCATTGCCATGGAAACAGGGGGACAACAGTAGGTTGTCAGGCAATGCCTGGGGGCTGGGCATCTCACTCTCTACCCCACTCACCCTTTATTCGTCTTATCCCTCTTCTTCCTCTCGCTCTCTGTTGTTTACTCACATATCAAATCATTCTCTCCATCCACCAATTGCAGTAACAGATGTATCCCTGCTGAATCAACTCCAACAGAGAAGCGATTGGGGATAAAATAAAAAAAAGTTAGTCTGCTTTTGTCTAATTGCAAAAATACTTAATTGTAGAAACTACCAATCAGCATTAACCAGTGATAGCCTAAATAGATTTCCTTGGAGCGTTTTATACATAATAATGAAGATCTAAACAAAAAGCTCCTGAATTCAGAAATATTCCTTTAGAAATCCTGTGTCTAAAATCTTCTCTGATCATGCACTGACGAGTGTGATGATGCTATTGTCATTGTCAACATCATCAGAATCAGTATCATCAGCAGCATCATCATCATCATCACTAAACCAGGCTTAGCTGACCACAGTGTGAGAAAGGCTAACATTACAATCTAATTCTCATCACCACAACGGGAACAAACAAACAACCCAACAACATCATCTGTGTCTAGCAGCCCCTCTACCTGCATGTCACTGACCTGCTGCATGACATTACTGCTGATGTCGCTGGCCCGGCCTACAGACGGCACAGGCAACAGACAGGGAGCACAGGGAGCACTGCTCTAGTCTGTCCTTCTTGATAATTGCAGGCCAGGAGAAAGGCAGATTGCATTAGATAGGGGATGTCCACTGGCACTCGCAATTACTTCCATGATCTCTCTGTCTCTTCTTTCCCAAGATCAAAACTACTCCGAGGCCAGCATTGTTAGAGGAGCCTGTCATGTCAACCACAGAACTAAAGCTGGACCTGAGAGATGTCTCATTTGAACAGGGCCTTGCTTTGATGTGGGGGAGAATATGTGGGGTTCGTCAAAACATGCCACTACTGTTTACCATTCAATTATCCAACAGCCTCTGTACTTTAGAACTATACATACAACAGAAGACTTTGTAGAACAGACTATAAGTCAATGTCCTATTAAATAAAACAAATGGAGGAAGAACAAACAAACAGCTATGTAACTGGACCAATCAACTGATTCGCCATAAACAAGATCACAGAGAGAGAGTATGAATGTACAGTTAGTAAATGGTGAGGATGATCTATACTGAATAAAAATATAAACACAACATGTAAAGTGTTGGTCCCATGAATCATGAGCTGAAATAAAAGATCCCACAAGTTTTCCATGCGCACAAAAAACGTGTTTCTCTCAAATTTCTTGCTTGTTGCTTTGTTGCTTTTATATTTTTGTTCAGTATATAATGGCATTCCTATACTCTTTTAAAGTTTTGGCCAGTTCTCGAAGACAGTTCCACTGCTTTCTTCTGCACAGAACACCATAGCTCTGAGGGAGTGGCTGAAGTTCCCAGAAGAGTATACAGGACTCAGTAAGACACATTGCTCAGGCGCAGCCTGTAGAGCAGACGACAACCGGGCGGCTGTCAGCCTACTGGTTCAATCGGCGAGGCAGCATCCTGGGTCCAACGGGAAAAATCTGGCGTCAAGTGAGCTGGTCAAATTTCGTCTGGACCTTCTTTGTAATTGACCAATAGAGTGATACTAGTGTCAAAACAGCTGAATCAGGCGTTCATTCTGACCGGTCAGAGCCACGCTGTAAAATGAATCCTACCGACTACATGGGTCTATCTCCTTTAAATGAAGGCCATCTCACATAGTCTCTGTGCTGTAGAACATGTTGTGATGTATGTTTATAGGCTTTAAGGAAACTGCATTGACGTCGTGTTGGAGTGGTGGAGGGCCACTCGGTCTTTCTCTCTCTCATCCCAGGGCCTGTACAGTGCAACATGTCCTTCACCACCCAAAGTGGCTGTGGAGGACAGGCAGTGTTTGATAACAATGATGGGTTAGCCAAGTTGGACCAAAACACCAGGAATCAATCCTTCAATAATACCTATTCTATCTGAGCCAAAAGGGCTTTCTTCCTCTCTCTCTGCTCTTCCTCTGATGAAACACCATCTCTATTGATCCTTCATTACTCTGTTTGCAACCAAGTACGACGCGACACAGCGGAAAGCTCGGTTGGAAATAAAGTGTTTTTCCTCAGCACACACACACATTTTGTAATTCATTAAACAAACATCTAAAAAGAACAGGACCCAGTAATTTACAGGGAAGTGGCTGACTGATGGCTTCAAGACGCAATTAGCAGGGAACAGCCGAGCCGAGCCATCATCATCTTCCATGATTGAATGACTGCATCCATCCGCTCTCACAAAGTCTGGATTGATCTATCTGAATCACTAACCTGCGGAATCAACGCAACAATGTGCTGTCCATGATTATTATGTTCTAGTATGGGTTGCAGTAAAAAGGGGACATATCTTCACAAAACCTGAGCAGTTTGACGTTTATTTTTGATTCTGTACGGGCGGGACATTCTTTCTCATCACAGAGCGAACACATCTAACGCATCTAAATAATGACTACCATCGCAGCTGGCATCCAGAGGCACGGAGATGAAAGCCAGTCAGTCACTGAGTTATTCTGTGAGTCGCAGAGCCCAATCAAGGCCTCATGATAGAACTAACCACATAACACAAGAGACTCACAGAGCCGCTGTGTTTCTTTGTGGACACGCACACACAAACACACACAAACACACACAAACACACACAAACACACACAAACACACACAAACACACACAAACACATACAAACACACACAGGCCCAGTGGTTAGGAGGGCTGATCCATCAGTGAGTAGGGTAATGTTCTCACTTACACATCACCCCCCACACTGAGCAGGAGCTGAGAGGATGGGACAGGCCCCGTGAAGAGGAGATTAGAGGGGAAGCGACAGGCGGCAGCACCCACAGGGCACACCCAGGCCTGCTATTGTTCTGTTCCTCTCCTTTCATCTACGCTCCTTTCCTCTCCTCTATTCTACCTTTCCCTCCCTCACTCCTTCACCCACAGGACACAGCCAGGCCTGCTGTTGTTCTGTTCCCCTCTTCTCCTCTCCCTCGCCCTCACTCCTTCATGTCCTCACACACACTGTGGACCCTAGGCCACTATCTCTACCGCCCACCACGGTAGCTCGGCATGCACAGCAGAGCAGGTACACTGAACTGCCTGAAGCACAGGAGAGGGAGAAGTTGTGGAGGAGAAACTGATTTAATTTATTTACAGAATCCAACAATTGGGCTGTTTGAGCTCTGGATGGAAGCAGTGCTAGATGTGCTTTGAGGAGAGGACACAGGTCTACGGTAGGTTGGTAGGTAGGTACCCATGCAGGTCTATTACTTTAGGTGTTCTGTAAAACACTGAGCCTCTCCTAGGGAGTTGGTTTTAAGAGCCTCTCGTTGTTGCAGAGTTGAGCAGCAATTTGACCAGAGCCGTTTCCCTGGTGTTTTGACTGTAGAATTGCGGCTTTACCGAGAGCCAAGTAGTATATAATGCTACCGCTGTGGGTAAAGGATCAAGTTTATGAGGTGGAACACAGAGTTCTCACAGACCCATTTACAACCCCCATACCTTTATAGTCTACTGTGTTTATGATAAATGTCAACATGTTTGTGTGTGAGAGTACATGTGCTGATAGAAAGAAAATAGTTTTATTCAGGAAGCTACTGAATCGCGTAACAATCACATAATGCTATCAGTAGGTTCAACTAAAGTTAAGATTAGACAGCACTTCAAAAGCTATCTCCTTAAAGGGACAAATTGACTGGTTCCTTTTAAGGTCTTGCACCCAGAGTGCGTACTGCACTTTGTACACCTTCATATGGCCCTGCTTGCACCTATGTGATTGTAGTTTCTATAATGGCATGGAGCACACAGAGTTGTTACCTGTGGAGCAGAAGAGCTCCAGGGGCCTCAGGAAGGTGTTAACATTCAATGTCATGTGCAGGGTTGATCATGTGACTAACACACACACACACACACTCCGCTGTGAATGTTAATAGATGGTAAATGTATGCAGATTACAGGGTTTAGAACGGCTATACTGTACACTGTACCATAGACATGTTTGTTGCCAAAGGGTGGGTCAACTACAAGCTTATTGAAAACTTCCAAACCGTAGTGGGAAACCTAACCAGAATTTACATATCATGTAAATGTGTTAGAAACAAACTAGCTTAGGATCTGTAACAAGCTAAAAAAAAAAATACCATGCTTGTTGTGATCAAACGTAACCATTGACATTTGAAGATGAATGAAAATCATTGATTATGTTCGTGATTAAATCTTCCCCTCAATAGCTCTAAAATCATAAATCACTGACACTGCAGGGAATGTCTTATATTTTCATTGGGGTCCAATTTCAATAGTGGCAGAGAAGCAAAAACTGCACTTAAACAATTGTTTTGGTCAAATGTCTGCCCCTGTGGTGTTGCTTGGTGTGTGGGAATTTCAGAAAGATTTTGGTTTTGGTTTTAGGGTTCTCTTTTAACTTCGGGAATCCCAAGCCACATATGATGTCTCTAGTTATTTCACTGAGGCTGCTGCTGCTATCGCTTTACTCTGGTTAACCAATGAATAGAGTGAATTCTAAACATGTCATCTGACAGTAATGTAATCTCATTTGGATCCCCTGAAGCGTCCGGTAAACATGCTGAACAACACAGGACAGCACCACGCCTAACAGCCTCTGTCTAAACTAGCTACTATCTCTTTGAGGTCTCAAACTACTATCTCTCTGAGCCTCAGGCCGCACAACAAGGGACTTATATTCGAGACTGGAGAAACTGAAAAATAAGATTCTCTTGGTTTTTCACTGTGTCAACTGAGGAGAATAACAGGAAAGGAGCGATCAGCCTTGTCATTAACGGTGGCCTTATATAACATCCTTCAAAACGATTATAAACTCACTAATGACCCCTTTTGGCCTGTGGTGTGCTTCCTTGTCAACATATGTATCATTTCATTACTGACCACGCTCCAGACAGAACACTAAAGAGCAATGTGCCCTAGCGCAGAAGAGGCCACTAATGTATCTGCGGCAAGGGCTCTCACAGCCACGCTAATTACAGTTTATTATAATTATAGGTAGTGTTCCTAAAAGCAGGGCTGCTGTGTTAGAGACAGACAGCAGGGATTCTGTCCTTCCTGAGTGTGTATCACTATCCACAAGCAATGACATTCACTGGACCAGCTAACAGAATAGCCAATTAAGGCCGAAGGGGTGGGCTGGGCTAACCGAAGGAGATATTTTTCATAAACTTAAAGTTATAAGCACATTCCTTGCCGCACACAAATCTTAAATAACAAGCTAAAGTCATTGTATGAGTTTGTGTCCCTGTGTGTGCGTTAAGTGTGTGTCCCCCTGTGTGTCTGTTAGTGTGTGTGTCCCTGTGTGTGTGTGTTAGTGTGTGTGTGTGTGTGTGTGTGTGTCTCTACATATGTCAACCAGGCAACGGCACAGCAGGGTACCCAAGATGTGATTTTAGACATTTATTTATTTGATCTTTTCACTATTGATAGGTCTCCATCAAGTCATTTAATTGATTATCTCACTCAGAGAGCATTACAGTATTGTGGACAGATACAAGGGCACTCATATCTTCACACACATCTTAACAAACAACAATCTAGTCATTATTATCAATACAACTTAAAAACGATTTTATTGTAATTTATTAGTAATGTGTCAATAATGACTAAATTCCCACCAATAAACCATTGTCAAAAAACATTGTAAAAGCATTTAGCTCTCACTGCTGGTCTGACTGGGCTCTGTGACCATGTGTCTGAAGGCTAAATACCGGTTCACAGTCTTTGTGTATCAATAACCACGCTTCCATCCACAGTTGATATGTGGGTAAAGTCATACCGTATAAAAATAAATCACGACAGCTGTGATGGAAATAGGAAGTTTCCATATCATTTTATAAATGCAGACAGATCATTTGTTTGTTCAACATGGTGGTATCTTTTTGTGTTGGTAAAATGAACTTTGCGAGAAATGGCGGTGGAAACGCCTTTATGCACAAATATTGATATAACAACCATCTTATCGAAGTAAACTTGGAGTCACGCGATGATATATTGTGTGGTCCTCCCACTACGACTCGGGAAACCATGCAGTTTATTAGACTACAGATGAAATAAATGATGACGAACTTCACAGGTTGGTGAAAGTGCACGATGATCTAGATGTTCCTTTCCAAGAAATATTGACGGTCTTGTGACCAAACACTATTATATTGTAGTGGGAAATGAGGATTCTCAGGTTTTTCTCTATCATTTGGTTTATTTCTCCCAAGCTCCTAGCCTACATTATACACTGTGCAAATAATATCATTATTTTCTGAATTCCTAAAGAAAAATACATCTTTGACTGACAACCCATTTAACAGCCACCTGCTGCTAAGTACTGTATATTCCGAGCCAAACAGACTAACTAGGTTACCGGCAGACAGTGTCTGTCAGCTGAAACAGTGTCAGCTGAAATAGTGTTCATGAACATTTAAAGTCTGGTGAAAAACACAACTTGTATACCATGCTGTGCTATTGCTGGAATAACATTCATGGTTCACGCTGACATCACACACACACACACACACACACACACACACACACACACACACACACACACACACACAAAGACAGAACAACTCTACTGTATTTCTGTTGTAACAAAGAGGTCATCAGCCCAGGATCCAGTTAACAAGGTGAGTTGAGCTGAGTTGAGCTGAGCTGATCTACAGTCCACTGACATGAGCCAGATGCTATAAGAGAAGCCATAGCTGGGAAGCCCATGCACAATGATACTAAGAGACAGGATGATAATCTTGAGAAAATATGGCTGGGTGTGAGGTGATAAACAGACATGTGCAAAGCCTAAACCCCCTCCCACTACCACCCAGCTCTATCAGCTCAGTGAGTCAGACTGCCACACACACACACACACACACACACACACACACACACACACACACACACACACACACACACACACACACACACACACACACACATACACACACACACACACACATACTGATCTCAGCGCCGAGCTCAATTTATAAAAGTGCCCCCACAAATCAATGTGCATCAGCTTTTGAGAAAACAGTAGCGGTGTTCCTAGGCATTTCCATTAAAAAAGAGAATACTATTGGCCTTTTGGGAGGTTTGTGTAATTTCATCTATTGATCCAAACACTAGCAGAACTAATCTATTGCAATGAATCACTGTTTGAGCAGTAACCGAAATATTGCAAACTTGCTTTAGCTTTAAAAAGCAAATATATCATCTTCACTAGGATAGTATGAAGTGGCGTGAAGACAAGATACAATATTGTAGAAACACAAGTGCATGGACAACACACACACTTACTAGTACACACACACACACACATATATGCACACGCACACAAATACACACAATCACATTATCCACAGAGGTCATACCAGACATTGGGCAACACATTCAAATGATAAATATTGTCAAATGATAAATGGATTATCCCTTTAAATCCAATAGTAACTACACTTAGTGGTCAAATATCTGCTGTATATTTTGCACTGCAGTTGACACACATTGTGCAATTTCAACCGTTTTTACTTAGGTGACTACTTAGGTGATTGAGATAATCCTAGTACTAGTTTTCCAATATTAGACAAAGTTATCCAAGTAGTTTAAATGTCTGAAAAATAGACATTCAATAGTGCTAAGGGCCGTGGGGGAATCTAGTGGTTTGTCACAAATGTGAGTTTCCAGTTCACTGCATACACATGAACAATTCCAGGTTCCATTCTGTAACCTTGACTTCTTCATCTTGACCGGGCAAGATTTGGCGACCTCTAATTTCACAGCGTTTTGTATATGATATGTCTGCACACAGAACCGGGGAACAGCCTACAACTGGACTTTGATTCTTAAAGAGAGTAAAGCCTTGTGAAAATGGCAAGACGTGACTTTTTACTGTTCTAACAGCAAAGTTACAAAGCAGGAGCAGGAGGTTGGTTGGCTGATCGACCGTTCCTTATCCGGTTCTCCCCGACGTGGCCTCCCTTTTTCTGTCATAGTTGGACAAATCTTTCCCAAGACTCTCCTCGCCATTAAGGAACACTACAAGCAGCACAGGAGATTCTTGACAACCAGTCTTGACAAAGCCGTGAAACAGTCCGTGACGAAGTTGGGGTTATTCCAACACAACCACATAATCAAGTCTCTTTGACCACTATGAAGGTGTTACAAAGGTGGCGTGACCTATCAGGTTGGGGTCAAACACTGTCCAATGACGGCAGTATAGAGTCCACAATGGCTTCCACCATGGTTCTAGATTAAACCATCAGCTGGCCACTGAGACAGCAGCATCAGTGGGTGTAAAGAGTCCATATTCCCAACAAATGTTGTGAGAGGGTGCTAATGATGACAGCCCTGTCAACACGTCTCTTCACACAGTTCACACATACTTGTGTTGTGTCACTCTCAATGAGTCACCCTGCCCCGCAGCCCAAAATAAACCAGTATCCCTCCTCCCTCTAATAACACTATCTCTACCATTGGTCTGCTAATGCCTGACCGTGTCCCTGGTTTTCCTGTCCTCAACCAAAGGTCTGTACCATCTTTAAAGTCATACTCTTTTGGAACACAAAGGTATGGGTTCGAAACAATTGAACACTAAGTACTGTTACCTCTTTTTCTGAAGAACACAACAAGAGCTCTAGCTTGCTTGAGCACACATAGCAACAAAGAATGAAAGAGCACACACACCACAGTGCAGGGAGACAGAGAGCGAGAGAGACAGAGAGAGGGAGACAGAGAGAGATAGGGTGATGTAAAGCATCCTTCCCCATTGTGACAGATTCATAAGTCTGCTGCCCTTTGTGACTCCCCTAGAGAAGCCTCCTTCTCCACACACCCCTTCGGAGAAGTGGCCATGGCAACACAGTGGGCGTGTGAGGGCTGGCACTCACCAGTGACAAATGCTGGTGTGTGTACAGCCCTGTGTCCTCCTGATCTTGAGAGAGAGAGAAAGAGAGAGAGAGAGAGAGAGAGAGAGAGAGAGAGAGAGAGAGAGAGAGAGAGAGAGAGAGAGAGAGAGATGTGTGGAGCCATCCTTCTTTGTCAGGGGAGAACTCAGGGCAGGCAAGCTGGGAGACCCAACTACCAAATCACGGATCACCTCTTATCTCTTCACAAACTATCATTTCAGATAAAATACGCCACCAGTAGACATCATGTTTACCTGGTTGATGTGTAAAAGTGCCTGTTACAGCAGTGTGTATAGGCCCACTATACAGTAGCCAATTTCAAATGAACAGGCAGCTTTACGCTGGTTTTCAGCAGGGCTGTCTGTCTGTCATCCTGTGTGCGTGTCTGTCCGTCTCTCACTGTCACTTCTCTGTGGGGCACAGGCTCCAGCCTTTCTAAGCCTTTCTAAAAGCCACACCTCATGGGCCCGTTCAGAAGCAGCTCATTCCATCATTCTACACAGGCCTCCACAGGAGACAGGGGGGGGGGGGGGGGGGGGGGGGTGGGGGGGTAAGGAAGAGAGACAATGAGGCTGGAGAGAGCAAGAAATGTCAGAAAACAGAGAACCGTATGTGTCTCCATATCAAGAGCTGCCTCTATTTGAATTAAAACACAGGGGAAATTCGCACACGAATGAGATACTCACATTACCTCATCAAAGGCAAGATGCCATTTTGTCATCGATTCTTTGCTCCCAGCCTTTGAAATTCCTCTTCGCAGTACACAACAAATAAGATCTCTGTTGCTCTCTCCAGCCATAAACATAAATTGCTTTAGGTGACCCCTTCAAACACAGCCCTCTCTGCTCATCTCCAGGTCTGGCTGGCTGTCTGTTTCTCAGGAATTTTTGTCACAATGGAACTTCATCTCACGGAAATGTGAAGGTAGGTTTCTGTCCATAGAAAGCAACAGGGCCAAAGAAAAACCTTTTGTCATAGCAATGTTTTGGTCGCCACATCCCAGCTAATGATAGAGGGGTGGAGACGTGGGAAGGCGAAACTCATTACCAGTACAGTAGGAAGCAGCTGTGTGCCTGTGTGTAATTGACTTCATCTAGTGCACCTCCCTGTCTGCTTCACCTGCTCCCTGTGTGGCACAGCTCACCCACTCCTCTCCCCTCTCCACCTCCCTCCTATCCCGCTACACCTCCTCCCTATCTCACACTTCTCCTCCCTGCAATCTTTTTCACTCAGCATTGCTCCCCAGCTAGTTTAGGAAATGGCAGCAGCAGCGGCAGCCTACCCCCCCCTGTTCTCTCCCCTCCCCTCCTCAGCCACAGCCAACCATGTTATGCTGGGATTTCAACACGTTCAAACATCAAATGAACATCAGCAGGAAGCCAAGAGGAACACGTACAGTGTGAGTGACAATAGAGATGAGAGGGTATAGGGAAGTGGAGGCTGCAGTGTGACTGTAGTATGACAATCCAGAGTATGGGATATGGTTGCTATAGTAACAGGCAGCCACTCAAGCCAAACAATGAAGTGGTTCAACAATGGTGTTTATATCTTTACTATTATAACTATTCTTTTCTTCTAGGAACATAGTTTGACGTACTGAATGATGACAGTCTAATGCAGTCAGTACATCTCAGCTGGAGGAAGAAAAACATTTGGGGAAGAAACAATTATTGTTCATATCGTGACATGATACGTCTCTCGCTGGTCTTTCAAACGTCCATTATTACCAGTCGCTGGAATGAAAAGTAATCCTCACAGTGCCAACCGTATTGTGCCTCCATATTCCACAAAGCAAGCCCAACAACATACAGTATCTGCCTGGCAGCTCATTTTAAATGCCTCCTATAAGAAGAAAAACACATTTAACAAGCTATTAATGTAGGATGCTCGGAAACATTCACACATGGCTGTGCTACTTAATGGCCACATTCATTTTATTGTTCAGGGAGGGAGCCCTGTTATGACAGATGGAGCAGCCCAGGAAACAGGAAACAGGATACTAAAGGAATCATTGCCGATCTCGAAGCTCTTAAAAGTTCCTCTTTAAAGAGAACTTCAAGATATATGATGTCTGCAAAACACACACACACTTGTGATTCGTTATCATCATGCTGACCACTGTTTTTTTAATGCAGAGTCCTTCGTGGCTCCAAAATGTGTTGTGTACTCAGACTAAAGGAATTGTGTGATTATTGATCAGACCCTGTGAAGAACACTAAGGATCGATTCTACCATTCATAGGAGTGAATACTGTAATAGAACGTCAATGAAGCATAACAAAGCAGAGGTGAGGGAAAAAAGACCTATATATAATTCAATACATGATTCATTCTGAAATGAAACTAGCCACCTCGAAGGCATATTATTTCTAATGCAGCATCCCACAAAACCAAACCATCTCAAATATCAAAAGGGGAAGCCTAGAATGAAGGAGAAAATCAACTTAGCCAGTAATAGCTGCCATCCCATCAGGAGAGACATGGAAATTATAATTGAATAAGCTTGTCCTCTGAGCAGTGGGTTCAATGTTGTCAGGGTGTTGGTCAGGGAGAGGAAGGACATCAGCCAGAATGTGTTCTGGGAGACCACAGGACCCAGAAGGCCACACACACACACACACACACACACACACACACACACACACACACACACACACACACACACACACACACACACACACACACACACACACACACACACAGTATCAAACAGAGTCTGGATTACATTGCAGCATGGCCTCCGGGAGAGAGACATAACGGAGCTAAACTTCAGCCAAGTGAAACAGCCTGGACTGGGGTGAAATATAAAAGTCATTCACACCATGTGGAGAGGATCTGAGGGCTGTGGGACAGCCTGCCAACCTCTCTCACACTGAGCAAACAGGGATGGACTGTGACTTGTAGCATTAGTGCCAGAACTATTTCTATACCACCTGCCTGGCCCCAAAGACCTGTGATCTTCTCTCCTCTCCTCCTTCTCTCTCCTCTCCACCTTAACTGGGGAGGACGGGCTCCATTGTAATGGCTGGAATGGAATAAAATGAATGGTAATCGAGCTCATCAAACACATGGTTTCCCCCCAAAAAACACAAAATAATGGCAATAGGAAAAATAAAAACAATATCTCACGACCTACAGCAAGCCTTTAAGTGGACCACAAAAATAGTAAATACTTAGGATGCTTAATAAGTGACAATAAATATATAAAGATAATTATATTCCATTACTTAACAATATGAAAGCTGATCTAATTAAATTGAATAATCTTCCCATGAATCTTATAGGTAGAATAAACCTATTTTAGAATGGCAAGGCTGCTAAAGGTTTTGCATTTATTTTCAGTAATACCAATTACCCCACCGAAGACATTCTTTAAAATAGTATACTCTGTCACAACAGACTTTTATATGGGCAAATAACATTCATAAACTCAGGACCCTGTCTTTCAAAGATAATTAGTAAAAATCCAAATAACTTCATAGATCTTCATTGTAAAGGGTTTAAACACTGTTTCCCATGCTTGTTCAATGAACCATTAACAATTAATGAACATGCACCTGTGGAACGGACGTTAAGACACTAACAGCTTACAGACAGTAGGCAATTAAGGTCACAGTTACGAAAACCTAGGACACTAAAGAGGCTTTTCTACTGACTACGAAAAACACCAAAAGAAAGATGCCCAGGGTCCCTGCTCATCTGCGTGAACGTGCCTTAGGCATGCTGCAAGGAGGCGTGAGGACTGCAGATGTGGCCAGGGCAAAAAATTGCAATGTCCATACTGTGAGAGGCCTAAGACGGAGCTACAGGGAGACAGGATGGACAGCTGATCGACCTCGCAATGGCAGACCACGTGTAACAACACCTGCACAGGATCGGTACATCCGAACATCACACCTGCGGGACAGGTACAGGATGGCAACAACAACTGTCCGAGTTACACCAGGAACGCACAATTCCTCCATCAGTGATCAGACTGTCGGCAATAGGCTGAGAGAGGCTGGACTGAGGGCTTGTAGGCCTGTTGTAAGGCAGGTCCTCACCAGACATCACCGGCAACAACGTCGCCTATGGGCACAAACCCACCATCGCTGGACCAGATAGGACTGGCAAAAAGTGCTCTTCACTGACGAGTCACGGTTTTGTCTCACCAGGGTTGATGGTCGGATTCACGTTTATCGTCGAAGGAATGAGCGCTACACCGATGCCTGTACTCTGGAGCGGGATCGATTTGGAGGTGGAGGGTCCGTCATGGTCTGGGGCGGTGTGTCACAGCATCATCAGAATGAGCTTGTTGTCATTGCAGGCAATCTCAACGCTGTGCGTTGAAGACATCCTCCTCCCTCGTGGTATCCTTCCTGTAGGCTCATCCTGACATGACCCTCCAGCATGACATTACCACCAGCCATACTGTCAGTGTTCTGCCATTGCCAGCGAAGAGCCCGAATCTCAATCCCATTGAGCACATCTGGGACCTGTTGGATCGGAGGGTGAGGGCTAGGACCATTCCCCCCAGAAATGTCCGGGAACTTGCAGGTGCCTTGGTGGAAGAGTGGGGTAACTCACAGCAAGAACTGGCAAATCTGGTACAGTCCATGAGGAGGAGATGCACTGCAGTACTTAATGCAGCTGGTGGCCACACCAGTTACAGACTGCTACTTCTGATTTTTACCCCCCTTTGTTCAGGGACACATTATTCTATTTCTGTTAGTCACATGTCTGTGTAACTTGTTCAGTTTATGTCTCAGTTGTTGAATCTTGTTATGGTCATACAAATATTTACACATGTTAAGTTTCCTGGAAATAAACACAGTTGAAGGTGAGAGGACGTTTAATTTTTTTCTGAGTTTAGAATAAAAAGTCTGAGGGTGGTTTTAACCTTCCAGACTCGGGATTGTATCAACTCGCCACCCAAGGCTTTTACTTGCCACATATAGTTAAATGCACTAAAGAGGAACAATGTGTACATATTGAAGATGCACATGCTCACCCCCAGAATCTTTTCACATGTCTATTTTCCAAGGATAAAGCTAAGAACATGAACAACACCATAACAATATGTAAGAAAAGGAAACAGTGTTCTACAAGAACCAATATCACTCCCTAAAAGCCCAACCTTATGGAACAATCCTTGGATAGCTTTTCAGAATTCACTGATAAATTGGTCCACATGGGAAACTAAAGTCACAGAAAATGTAAATGACTTGGTAACAGGAAATACATTTATAACCATGACATAATTAAACAGTCATTTTGAACTGACCAAATACATGAAACTTAAAAGTTACATGCTGTATCACAAAATTGTGATTTGGAATATTTTGAACCTGAAGAGAATCTTATTTGAGTCAGAAAATGATGTTCATATGATAGGGAAGATACACAAAACCCTGCAGAGACCACATCCAACTGACAATCTCTTAGAAAAAAATACAAACTATTGGAAGACAAAGAACTGATGTTGGCACAAGATGCAGGGAATGTAGGAGTATAACTAACGAAATGACAGTGTATACTAAAATATACACTTAATCCAGTATAAACGAATACATAGAATGTATTATACAAGAGACAATTCACAATTCACAAATTCTACAGCACAACGGGATGTTTTAAGTGTAAAACTAATAATGACTCAATAGTCAATGCTTTCTTGAAATGCTATAAAGTCCAAAAGTTATGGGCAGAGCAAAAACGTTGTCTGTCAGAAGTATTAGAATGTGAACATACTTTTAATCCGTCTGCATATTTCAAGACATGGCATTTTGGGGTGTAGTGAGATACCCAATGAGCTGGATGATCCTCTTCTCATCACTCATCTTGACAAAAACATATACTAAAACTTGGAAATCAATCCATCTGCCATCTTTAACATGAAAATCAAATGATTTATTATTGAAATATTGAAAGAGCATGGGCGAACGAGAAAAACTCATTGGTCCAATTTAAGGCCATGTGGCAAAGATTAGTGCAGGCATTCGGAATGGGGGTGTGAGCATGTGGGTCTGGGCAGATGAGATGTAGTTGTTGTTTGTGTGAGTCTGTAAGTTGTTCTTCCTATGTATAAGTTTGTATGTGGAGTGGGGGGAAAAATGAAAAAATATTATAAATAAAATATATTTTTTAAATAAAAGAGATGCCCCCCCCCTCTCTCCGCTACCTGGTGGACTGGTGGATGCCAGACCCCCTAGCCAAGGACAGAGACGCAACATGAACCAGCCAATACCCTGCAGTCCAGTCAGCAGTGACCAGACAGAAGTATCTGCCAGCCCAGTGCAGTCAGTGCCTCCCTCCGCAGTGCAGGTTTATTATAACTATCTTACATGGAGCAGAGCAGAACATCATCTCTCTCTCCTTCGCTCTCTGTCCCTCTCATTCTGTCTCTTTCTTCCTCTCTCTGTCTCTGTCTCTCTCTCTCTCTCTGTCTCTCTCTGTCCCTCTCATTCTGTCTCTTTCTTCCTCTCTCTGTCCCTCTCATTCTGTATCTTTCTTCCTCTCTATGTCTCTGTCTCTCTCTCTCTGTCCCTCTCATTCTGTCTCTTTCTTCCTCTCTCTCCTTCGCTATCTGTCCCTCTCATTCTGTCTCTTTCTTCCTCTCTCTGTCTCTCTCTCTCTGTTCCTCTCATTCCTGTCTCTTTCTTCCTCTCTCTCCTTCGCTCTCTGTCCCTCTCATTCTGTCTCTTTCTTCCTCTCTCTGTCTCTCTCTCTCTCTGTTCCTCTCATTCCTGTCTCTTTCTTCCTCTCTCTGTCTCTCTCTCTCTCTGTCCCTCTCATTCTGTCTCTTTCTTCCTCTCTCTCCTTCGCTCTCTGTCCCTCTCATTCTGTCTCTTTCTTCCTCTCTCTGTCTGTCTCTCTCTCTCTGTTCCTCTCATTCTGTCTCTTTCTTCCTCTCTCTGTCTCTCTCTCTCTGTCTCTCTCTCTCTCTGTCCCTCTCATTCTGTCTCTTTCTTCCTCTCTCTCCTTCGCTCTCTGTCCCTCTCATTCTGTCTCTTTCTTCCTCTCTCTGTCTCTCTCTCTCTCTGTCTGTCTCTCTCTCTCTCTGTCCCTCTCATTCTGTCTCTTTCTTCCTCTCTCTGTCTCTCTCTCTCTGTCCCTCTCATTCTGTCTCTTTCTTCCTCTCTTTGTCTCTCTCTCTCTGTCTGTCCCTCTCATTCTGTCTCTTTCTTCCTCTCTCTGTCTCTCTCTCTCTCTGTCTGTCTCTCTCTCTCTCTGTCCCTCTCATTCTGTCTCTTTCTTCCTCTCTCTGTCTCTCTCTCTCTGTCCCTCTCATTGTGTCTCTTTCTTCCTCTCTTTGTCTCTCTCTCTGTCTCTCTCTCTCTCTCTCTCTGTCCCTCTCATTCTGTCTCTTTCTTCCTCTCTCTGTCTCTCTCTCTCTCTGTCTGTCTCTCTCATTCTGTCTCTTTCTTCCTCTCTCTGTCTCTCTCTCAAATTCAAATTCAAGCTGCTTTATTGGCATGAAAAACATTGTGTCAATATTTCCAAAGCAACAATGTGTTAAATATACCTTGTAACAAAATTATAAATGATAGCAAATAATAATATAAAATGGTAGTAAATAATAATACAAAATTAAATACAAAAATAATAACAATAAAATGGTAACAGTCAATAGTAGAAATTTAATAAATATAAAATCAAATTATGGAAAATGAAACTATAACTAACTAACTTATAACTAAATAACGGTCATCTTCTTCTTTATATCAGTACTAGAACTACAATCATAATTACTACGACTACTACTACCATCACTAAACTGTTATCACTACAATTACCACCCATATTTGGAATGATAAACATTAATCATTATAGTAATAACAATAATAGTAATAATAAGTAAGTTACTGCTTACTATGCAGATGTTATTATTCAGTGTCCCTCAGGCTATGGCAGGAAAATACATATTTGGCTGCAAGAGGAGCCATTGTTCCTTCGCCCATGAGTATTCTTAGTTTTTCCTCTGGGTTCAATTTGTAAAAATGTGGAATATATGTAGTCATTTCTGTGAATAATGAATCTCTTTGTGAGGAATATTTATCACAGTAAAGGAGAAAGTGCATCTCTGTCTCTACCTCCCCTGTCCTGCAGTGACCACATACACGCTCCTCTTTGGGTAGCCATGTCTTTTTATGTCTGCCGGTTTCTATTGCCAATCGGTGGTCACTCAGCCTGTACTTGGTAAGGATCTGTCTCTGCTTCGTATCTCTGACAGAGTAGAGATAATCAGCCAATTCATATTCTCTGTTTAGGGTCAGATAGCAATTTAGTCGGCTTTGGGATTTTGTTGATTTTTTGTCTCTCTCTCTCTCTGTCCCTCTCATTCTGTCTCTTTCTTCCTCTCTTTGTCTCTCTCTGTCCCTCTCATTCTGTCTCTTTCTTCCTCTCTCTGTCATTCTCTCTCTCTCTGTCCCTCTCATTCTGTCTCTTTCTTCCTCTCTTTGTCTCTCTCTCTCTGTCCCTCTCATTCTGTCTCCTTCTTCCTCGCTCTGTCTCTCTCTCTCTCTCTCTCTGTCCCTCTCATTCTGTCTCTTTCTTCCTCTCTCTGTCTCTGTCTCTCTCTCTGTCTCTCTCTGTCCCTCTCATTCTGTCTCTTTCTTCCTCTCTTTGTCTCTCTGTCCCTCTCATTGTCTCTTTCTTCCTCTCTCTGTCATTCTCTCTCTCTCTGTCCCTCTCATTCTGTCTCTTTCTTCCTCTCTTTGTCTCTCTCTGTCTGTCTCTCTCTCTGTCCCTCTCATTCTGTCTCCTTCTTCCTCTCTCTGTCTCTCTCTCTCTCTCTGTCCCTCTCATTCTGTCTCTTTCTTCCTCTCTCTGTCTCTGTCTCTCTCTCTCTCTGTCTGTCTCTCTCTCTGTCCCTCTCATTCCGTCTCTTTCTTCCTCTCTCCTCTCTCTCTGTCTCTCTCCTCTCTCTCTGTCGTCCTCTCTTTCTCACTCTTCCTCCCACAGTAAAGAGCATATAATAAGGGCTCTGGGTTGTATTGACAGTAATGGCACCTGACTCATGGGCATAAAGCGCATTTGAAAGCCACAAACATACTTAAACTCTGCAGCTGTAAGGAAATTACCCTTAAAAGCCTTTAATCCACTCGTGAGAGCTAAAAATGATCCACCAGACATATCTTGAGCAGGACAAAGATGATACATGTATACATGTTTTTTCTTAATATTTAATACTCCCATTTTGATGTGCATGCCACATACTGGGCAATTTCAGAAGTATTGCGAGAATTTCGAATATTAATGGCATTGCTACAGTATAATACATCTTTGAAGTATGTTAAAGTTTGAAATCTACATGGAACTTAAAAGGCCAGTCTCAATAAAAGCTCATTGAACAACGAGCCAATCCGAATAATAACAGTCACACAACTCTGTAATGAAACACACATTCTGACAACTGATGCTAATATCCAGGATGTCATTATGGGGAGTAGTCTACCTATAAACCAGAGAAGAAGAAATTAAAGGGAAGAGGAGAGAAATGAGCTTTTGTTCTTGCAGGAAATGTCACTGTACAGACGGACAGAGGACTATAGAGCAGTCTGTCCTGACCTTTCATCCTATAGACGCGATAAGCTGCCTGTTGCCATTCCCACTGGAAGCTTCTCTTTCATTAAACTGTCAGACAGCCCCTCTGAATGGTCATCTGTTATAGACTGTCAAATCAATCAGTTGTGCTCACTCCTCCCTGCTACTGACAACACAAGGAAAACTACCACTACAGCCCAAAGACTAATGGTAGCGCTCTGCTCACATTCCTGTTACACCCCCTGGATTGATCAAGAAAAGGGATGTAGGGTCAACCTTGTCAACTTATGCTCTTGCTAACATCTAATGATGACTTTGTGATTCTCACAGTCACAGGCGAGAATATACACATATGTTGTCGGGTGTAATGTGAAACGCTATACACTTATTTGAGTGTCAGTAGACTGAGGGATAATATGGGAGTGTATGTTGTGTGACAGGTCCATTATTGTCCCTTTGTCATGGCGACCTCTTAAGTGCTGTAAGGAGGTTGATCCCCCTGACCCTTTGACCGGTAGAATTTGTCTTCAGGGCACAGAGCCATCAATGGAACCATTTCTCCCCTTCTTCATCTGACTCTCCAGCTGAATCCGTAACTCATTTGGTTTCCTAAATTGCACTCATTTAATTCTAAATGGCTATAACCAGAAAGGGATGCATAGAGCCAGGAAGCGTATACTTGTGGTGCTCTGCCCATAAATCTAAATTAAGATTTCATTTTCAAATTCCAAGGGCATAGGGTATACAGGAGCTCTTGTTGGAAAGATAATACTTTTCTTGTTTCCATTCCCTTTTTCCTTTATCACAATCTAGTACCCTCTTCTAAATGACACTCAGCCCATTCCTGTTTTTTTTTTGTGAATCTCAAGGGGAGACAAGAGAGAAACACTTCTCATCCTTACTTTTTCATTTACTCTACCAGTCTTTCACAAACTCTGTCCTGGGGACCCCAATGGGTGCACGTTTTGGTTTTTGCCCCAGCACTGCACAGCTGATAATAATCAAAGTTTGATGATAATAATCAAATAATCAAAGCTTGATGATGAGTTGATTATTTGAATCAGCTGTGTGGTGCTAGGGCAAAAAACAAAACATGCACCAAGGGGGGGGGCCCCGGGACATAGTTTGGGAAACCCTGTTGTAGACTATTTAACTCCTGCTCTTTCTCATTCTCTGTCTGTGTCTTTGAGTTCAGGGGTCTAGCTACAGTATATGCTGTGATATAATAGTAATATACAAGAAGCTGAGAGATAGAGGAAACAGTAATGACCCCTGCTGTTAAATGTGTTTCTGCTCTGCAGTGTGTTGGAGCCATGTGTTCAGTGAAGGGAGTGGATCCTGACAGACAGAGCAGAGCAGAAACGGAGCCGCCGGCCACAGACAGACAGCCAGGACGAAGGGAAGCCATAACTCACTACTCTGCTCTGTGGCTCAAACACACACATGCATCACACACTCACATCACACACACACTCGCACCACCCCAACAACAAACACTGCTAATCACAGCACAAAAAAGAGCCCCCAGTCCACGCTTCCATTGATCTCCTATTGTACACAGCAGGGCGGGACAACAATAATGCTGAGTTGGGATAGGAGGTAGTTTCAACTCAATACTGAAACTAGGACCAGAGCCAACTGTAAACTAAACTGTCTAGTGAAGTGAGACCTGCTCTCTCTTAGTGTGCTGAGTCAGCACATAACAAACAGAGACACATGAACTGCTGTATGTGTCAGACTTCTCTTCGTGTTTATTTGACCAGGTAGGTCATTGAGAACACATTGTCTTTAACAATAACAACCTGACCTGAGTAAACGAAATAACAAGACAGAAACGTTTCCTCAGTCTGTAGTTTGATTACCTCTGTAGTGAGGCCCACCCTCCATATAGTGTATTATAAAGAATAACCCACGGGGCAAAAACTGGTTGAATTTAACGTTGTATCCACGTCATTTCAACCAAAATGTGATTATGCTGAATCATTGTGGAAAACTGAATGGATTTCTACAAGTCATCAAGATAAGGGTATTTTCTATTTTGTTTTTCACCCAACTTTCAACCTAAATCCAATGACAGGGTGACATTTGTGGTTAATTTCACGTTCATTTCACATTAGTTGACAACTCAACCAAATGTCAATCAAAACTAGACATTGAACTGAAGTCTGTGCCCAGTGGGATATTTCATGCTCTCATTACAATAGTTAATGGCATGTTCCAGCCTGCCTCTGGAACTTAATGATGTGTAAACCTTTCAGACAAGTGAGCGCATGGCCATTGACACTGCCACCAAAGTAAGCAGTAGGAACGGTCTTTTCTACTGACTACTATGAACAGGAAGGGGCTCTAGTCAATACAAGAAAAAGATGAGCACATAACCCAAAGCTTCCTATTATTCTCTGTGGATCTGTGAACACAGGTGTTCTTGGAGATATTGACTCTTGTAATCAGTGTGTGTGTGTGTGTCTGCGTGTGTGTGTTTGTGTGTGCGAGTGTGTGTGCATGTGTGTGTGTGCGTGTGTGCGTGCAACACATGCTGTTTCCATAAACCCATGCAGCTGAAACGTAATCCTCCCAACAATGAGATAACTTTGACCTTTTTCTCGGGGCCTTCCCTTTCCTCTTTTCTCTTTCCCCTCCGGTGGGTGAATTGACTCTCCCCATGCTCACCGTGCCGGGGCTCTATTCAGTGGTCTGCAGACCTGCTGTCACGTTCCAGACTGCCAGGCCACTTCTAAAGAATTGCAAACATCAACCGTTCTGTCAGACAACACCCTTATGACAGAGGTTGACACGTAGAGCACAACATGAGGAGAGGCCCAGACAACCTTGATCCGGAGGATCAAAATAGGAATATTTATAAGACGTGATATACTGCAGGCAGATTTTGTTTGTGTGAATGTGTGTGTGTGTGTGACAGACAAACGGACACACAGACAGAAAGGCACATCGAAAGACACACCGACAAACACAATTCTCTCCACAATAAATGCATGAAAGCTTTTCGCATCACGCCACACTGCAACCTTATACAAAGGAAACCTCAATGGAAGCTGCTGCAACTCGTAAGAAAGCCAGAACAGGGGATGGGTGGCCTGGTGCACTGTTACAGTATAGAGGGCAGGGTGGAGGGGAATATGAGACCAGTGCACTACAACTCGTGGAACTCAAGACAGGGAACCCGGGTTTTTTTAAAAACTTCTGCACAGTGAATTTATCACACCGTGGGCACACCAAACCACAGAGAGAGGTTCAACGGTCTTTTCATCAGTTTTGACAAGTCAGGAAGTAATAAGCACAGCACACAGATGTTTAAAGGCTCTACATCAATTCCACTGGTTATAAATGGCTGAGAACGTATGGTGCTGCTGATACTGCCGTGCTGAGAGATGTCAGCAACAGAAAGAAAAATATACATTTAAATCAATCTTCACCTTGCTTATTACTGTATCTCTGTCTTTAGCAATCCTTGAAAAGAAAGAAGCTTTTCACAGTTTGGTACAAAGCTTTGATGATTCAGTCACAATTACCACTAATGAAGGAAAGACCTTCCTCACATCAATCAGAGTCAATCTTTATAGGCCAGAGTGGTATACAGTAGATTATAAACTGGGTGGTTCGAGCCCTAAATGCTGATTGGCTGACTGCCCTGTTATATCAGACCGTATTTTTACTGATCTAATTAGGTTGGTAAACAGTTTATAATATCAATAAGGTACCTCAGGGGTTTGTGGTATATGGCCAATATCCCACGGCTAAGGGCTAAGAACAGCCCTTAGCTGTAGTATATTGGCCGTATACCACACCTCCATGGGCCTTATTGCTTAAGTGGAGCTCCTGTACCTTTATGTGTCTCTGTGTGTATGTGTATGTGATTTTGGGGATTTACTATCCTTGTGGGGACCAGAAGTCCTCACAAGGATAGTAAAACAAGGACAATTCGTCGATCCCCACAAGGGAAAATGCTATTTTAGGCTTAGGGGTTAGGTTTAGGGTTAAGGTTACAATTAGGGTGAGGGTTAGAATTAGCGTTAGGTTAGGGGTTAGGTTTAGGGTTAGGTTAAGGGTTAGGGCTAAGGAAAATATCATTATGAATGTGAATCAATTATTTAACCCCCACAATGATAGTGTGTGTGTGTGTGTGTGTGTGTGTGTGTGTGTGTGTGTGTGTGTGTGTGTGTGTGTGTGTGTGTGTGTGTGTGTGTGTGTGTGTGTGTGTGTGTGTGTAGGGTGGGGCTTGTCTTGATAATCAAGTTGCCAGTGCATGTCTTATCTGTATTGAAGTTGCAGACAGTAGCACTGATGGGCTGATATCAGGAAGGCGTCACTTTGTCAGGAGACATTAGATAGGAGCAGCTCTGTGAGATCAGAGTGGGGGAAGACATCCACCCACAGAGATCAGAGGCACGGGAAGCGTCAGAACCCAGCCATCAGCAACAATCTGATGGACAGCCAAAGTAATCCAGAGTAATACTGGCTAACGGCACCTTAAAATAAAGCATGGCTTGGAATCACTCTTTTAACTCTGAGCCTCATTACATTAGATTAGGTTGTCACAGTAGTCACCCACCATTGATTTATTTTAGTCCCTTGAGGGTCATGTACAGTAATGGCCAATACACCCTTAGAAAAAAAGGTGCTAGAATCTAAAGGGATCTTCTGGTGTCCACATAGGAGAACCCTTAAAATAACCTTTTTTGGTTCCAGGGTTCTACATGAAAACAGAAAGGGTTCTACCTGGAACCAAAAATGGTTATTCAAAAGGGTTCTCCTATGCGAGGTGATAAAAATAAAAAAAAATACAACTGGAAAAACAATTTAGTAAACCAAAACCAAAAACATTTGAAAAACGAAAACTATACTGAAACTATTATATTTGACTGCAAATCTAATATAAAATAAAAACCACAATGAATTATGTTTAGTTTTAGTTTTTTCTTTTAAACTTTGGGGAAAATATAATAGGGTTTCTGTCCCTAACAATAAAACTAATTGTCACGTTTTGACCTTAGTTCCTTTATTTTGTCTTTGTGTTAGTTTGGTCAGGGCGTGAGTTGGGGTGGGTAGTCTATGTTCTTTTTTCTATGTTGTATTTCTGTGTTTGGCCTGGTATGGTTCTCAGAGGCAGCTGTCGATCGTTGCCTCTGATTGAGAATCATACTTAGTAGCCTGTTTTCCATTTTAGGTGTGGGTGATTATTTTCTGTTTAGTGTTTTCTGCACCTTTCAGGACTGTTTCGGTTTTCGTTTATTTCACGTTGTTATTTTGTATTTTCAGTGTTCAGTAAAATATACATCATGAACACATACCACGCTGCGCATTGGTCCGACATTTCACACTCATTTCACACGGTACGAAGACAACCGTTACATAAATAATCTAAAAACACATTTTTTTTTTTTTTTTATCAAACTGAAGCTAAATAAAAACGAGTAAATCAAGTCTGAAAATGTATTAATTAAATGAAAATAAAATTTTCAAATAAATATCTAAAAACAAATAGAAATAAAAATATGAATATTAAATTATAAAACTATAATAACCTTGCTCCTATGGGGAAGAACCCTTTTGGAACCCTTTTTTCGAAGAGTGTATGAATCCATACTTACAAAGGAGAAGTGCACTTTTAAAATTAATTAACGATCAATGACCATGTCTAGACTTGACAGTTCATGCAGCTTTAGTATTCTGATCATAGAGATCTGATCATGGAATTCCGAACGTGTCATGCATCTACACCTACATTTAAATGTGTCTACCATGTCCACAGTGTGTCTGGATTCCCTATTCCCGCGCTATATTCAAATGCCAGTATGCATTCTACAAACAGTTGAATTGGCAAAATATGATAACACAACAACTGATGGCAGTAGCTAACTACTGTAGCTAACTAGCCAGCTAACCTCTGTAGCTTGCAAGAAACACTAAAGGGATTGCAAACGGGTTAGCATAACTCTAACCAAACAAAACATAGTTTTTATGAATATTAGCTAGCTGGCTAGCATTTATGAGGTCAGCAAACACATTCCTCACACGCTAGGAACGTATTTCCTCCAACATTATAATGAAAAGGTGCCTCTCAGTCCCAAAACACAAGTTTTCTGGAGACTTGTGGGAGGAGTGCTGATAACGTCACCCACGGTATACGCTTTCGGTAGCCTGATTGCATCCTGTCTGAGGAGAAATCCACACACAATGCATCCCTGACCACCTTCTGAAGTGGTCAACCAGATCTGAACACAATCAGACCACAAAGCAACTTTTGTGGGTCTCGACCCGTCTTTTCAATGCAATCTTCATATTCTGAAAGCAGAAGTTGCGTGTTGTGTAGACACAACCAATGACACCTAAGGGCCAGCTCAGTCCCCCATGAGGGTACAGCACATGAGCTCATCACAAGAGAAGCCATCATAAGAGAGCCCAAACCTGTAGTCACCACATCAATGATTTATCTACACAGTGCACATGAAACTAGCAGGTCAAATTAAAACAAAAACACAACATAAACCCAATAATTGATCTAATTCATTGATCAATGCTTGGTCAATGCAGACCGGTTTAACCTTGAGGGCTCTGAAAACAAATGCAATAATTGAGGTTTCCCTTAAGGAAAACCATCGATCTAAAATTGTGAGTCCCGAGACCTATAGCCTGTTAACACTGGCCCTGGCTGAACGACTGGCCTGGTTAAAAGGCTGACTGCTGAATTAAGCTTTCCATTTCCAACCAAGTTGGGCTACATGTCATTCAGGAGTAAGACCTCAGGACTGTAGCCAGCGACCAGGTTTGTGTGTTCATGAGATGACCTGAGAGAGTTGCTACGGTATACATTTATGTTAGGATTAATGATCCATCTCTATTCTTTGATTGACATGGCTGCTGCCGTGCTCACAGAGAATATGTGAGCATTAAGGTCAGAGGTCAACGTTGAACTTTGGTGGGTCATCGCATTCATGTTGTTTATATCAAAGCTATAAACTATCGAAATAAAGAAAGTCGCACACTTTAATTTTGATAGTTTATCCGCCGTTAGTCAGCACCTCCACACAAACTATTTTCTGGGTGTGTGCCAGCTCATGTTTTTTTTATTTTTATATCAAAGCTCACACAAGCAGGGAGCTTCAAGGCTTGTTCCAGGTGCAACCTAAGGTCATAGTGTCTGGATGTAAAAGTATGGATGAGAAAAGACACACTCGCCCTGCAGGTGCACAGAAAGGCCTTTACTGCTCAGCAGAAATATGAACACCATCCTCTAACACGCAAACCTCACCGGCCACGTTGCGTGCGTGAGAATTGCAAAATAAATGTACACATACATGTTATTCAATCATTTCTCCCACACCGCTCACGCGCGTGAGCGAGAGTCTGCGGAGCACTGCAAGTCCCCTCCTTATTGGATATCAGTAAAATATAAACCCATCCACCCACGTGGATGCTTGAAAGACAAATGAGAAGGGATTATTGAAAGACTAACTAGGATTCCCTTTTTATCTGTCGATTAATCGTTGGAGTAGAGAAACACACAATTTTGTATGACTCCGGGTCAAAATTCTACAAAGAACCAGCTAAGAAGAGGACCACAAGCAGGTTAAATAACAACCCAGTGTTCATCTCCCAGGACAGCTAAATGTCCATGGATGTCTCGTGTCATTCGACCTGCCCCCAAATGAATATAGTTGGTTCACAGTTGGTTTTGACATTTTAACCTGCGTGTCATGATCGCACCTGGCGTGGATGGACAAAATCATAGCGCGGATGCATGCGTGTGGCCAGTGTAGTCCGCATGCAAGACCTTCATATGGAACATTATGCTGGTATACATCGTCCCTGCCATCCCCTCACATAGCGGTAAAGAGCTTCTGCCGTGCTGCACATGAGAGCTGACCTTGATACTGGAGCTCTCTCGTGGCTGAACACTCTTTCACCTTAAACACTGAGCAGCTCCAATCCATCTTCCGTTATCCATTGCCCAGTCCTTTACCATTACACAAAGCTGACAACAGCTGTAGTGTCAGAGTATTAACTAACAGTCACTGCTCTGCTCTAATCAAAGGCAGTGTCCTGTGTCTGTGGTGTTATGAAGTTTAACCACGCAGGGAGAGAGGCATTCCAGTGAGTCCACCCTCCAGGCGCCAGTAATTTGGCAATTAGTATGCAACAAATTCAATTCAGAGGAATACTCTAAACCACTAATGACCACTATCTAAACCACTATGGATGTCTCCCATTTGTCTGGTCACAAGAGAGCTATGACTCGCTTATTTAAAATTCAAATGAATGTTAATCCGATAATATATAAAAACATATTCAGATGTAATGCAATGCAATGCATCTGCAACGCAATTGATTCGGATTTCATTGTGAGAAGTACAGTAGTACACTATTATGTGAATACTATTCAGATATGACATTCTCTGTAGCTGAGACAGTGAATGGTGAGCAGGGCAGTAACCAGGGTTTGAGTGTTAGTGAGGTCTGAACTGTTTTGAAAGTAGAAGCTCATTTACCACGTTTCATTCAAAAGGTATTTAGAGAACAGTGAAAACAAGCAACAATGACCCCATGCATTATCACCTTGGCTGCTGTAGGTTCCTTCACTTTGGTCGATCTACAAATACATAGCATATTAGCTATACAATTGTAATATTATACCCTTGAAAGGTGGGAAACAGGAGAAATGTTTCCCACTGACACTGTCCAGTCAGTTGTAATGATGAATTGCATGAAATCATCCATTCCTTACATAGATATGGCTTTTCTGAAATGACAGTGTTCACATTTGTCTTCCTAGGCATTACTAACCAAGCTCCACACAAACAGACATCAATGGAGCACACAGATGATCGTGTTATCACATTCACATGAATATTACTCGCGATTCTGTATTAATATCAGTGATGTAGTGGTAAGAAAAAAAGGTGGGCAATGGCGGGTCAACTATGAACTCCAGTGGGTGATCGAGACAAGTCGAACAACAACCGTTATGAACTAAATGGTATTACATTTTTAGAACTGTGCTGTTTGCATGTTGATTGCATTTTAATGTAGGCCTATAGGGAAGATAGGCCATGTGGAAATATTCATATTGAAACATATGTTCTTTAAAAAACAAAATCCTAACCTGTTTGATAAGATTAATATAGATTTTCTCAGGGGACCCACATGGAGCCCCAACCCCAAGTTTGGGAACAACTGTACTAAACTCTCTCTCTGCTTCCTCCTGCATGCATTGCAGCCTTCCTCAGCCTCACCACTGAGCTGTTTGAGAGAGTGGTGAATGTGCCGCTAAAAAGGCAAATCCGGGGGACGCAGGTTAAAAGAAGGAACAAACCATTGTTCATGATTCCACTCGTTCGCAAAGAGGCAGGCGCGATTATTACTCAGTCAGATCAATAATATCAGCATTCTAAGCTTTGATCAACACTGGGAGCAATATGTAGATGTCGGCCCATAGGCTAATTGATTAGGGTTAGGGTTTGTTTACAAAATAATTATTTCTATTCGAAAAAATGACAGAGGTCCGGACCTCGGTTTCCTCATTATGTAGTTACGGCCCTGATGGCGAGTCTTTCATTAACTTTCACTTTTCATTATTTTCCATGAAGCATGCCCAAATCATTCAATCACCAATGTGTTATTCAATCACTGGACACCTGGGGGAAGAAGACATAACTTGGTGAAATGTTCACCTTGGCAGAATAATACGTTGCTTTATAATAGTATTATTATCTCATCTGTGGCCACTGCAAATATTGTGCTAATTGAATACGACGCCTTTGGCTTCTTCTCTAGTCTTCTTGAGTCTGACATCTGAAGTCTAAAGGAAAAGATAAAGGACAATGGAATTCCTCTTCAACATACAGTTGTCTGAGCAAACAGCATAAAGGACCCATTTAAATTCAACACCTCCAGCATGGGGCCATTCTCCATTGGGGATCACTGGCCTAATATTTGAATGACATTTGAATGATTTTATCCATAAAACAGTAGCTAGTCTACCACCTGTAGTTCATGGCGGTTCTTCTGTGGTGGCGACGAGGGATGAGAGAGAGAGATATAGAGATGAGTGGAGAATCAGATCTCCTCAGGGAACAGCACATAGACCTTCTTCACATCACACATTAATTACAATGGCAGTTGTCTGTGATAGATTATCCCATCAGCTCTCAGGTATCTGGCTGGCCAGTGCCCTTCTCTCCTGCTCTCCTGCTTTCTGCTTGACTATTCTCCTCTTGCTTCTGGAGCCCAGCGCCTCTCAGCTGTCAGTCCAATCTACAACAGAACCCCACTACATGACATCTCCATTACTCAACCCCCTCGAAACACACACACACACACACACACACACACAAAGAGGAGCAGGAAGAGTGCTCCCCCTGTTTGCACACACCACAACAAAGGAGCCTAAACAGAAATCCAACCCCATAATTTACGAGATGCAAACTCAATCAGCAACCGTTAATCATGTCATGTGCTGCTGGGACTAGCATTCATGTCTGGAGACACATAACCTATTGTACAGTACGTACACAGAGAGAGCAGATGGTATGTTATGCACAAGCAAAACCATAGGTAGGAAACCATCTCAACGTCCAACTGAGGGTAAAAACAAAGATCTCTGCTCACAGAGGTAAACGTACAGTAAATCTCATAGCAGCTCGTTTCTCTGCTTGTTTAGTGCAGGGTAATGACGTGATGAAGTGGTTGGTGGGTGGGTAAATTAGCCACTGCTCAGAGAAGAAAGCCATTCTCTCCCACACAGAGCAGAGCATTACCCCCTCAGCCCTGTGTGTCATCCGCTCTGCTCCTCGTCACATTATGGCCATGGTAGAGGAGATTTCAGGATGTGGGATTGGAGTTAGATATTGAATAAAACCTACAGTTAGACAGTGCAACCCAAAACAATCCTAAAGTATACACACAGCAATGGGGCCGGAAACACATACTGTGTACACACTTACACATACACAACACTAACAACTCTGTAGCAGCCGGGCAGATGTCTGTGTTCCTGAATATACTGTAACTTTACGTGTCCACTCATTTTAAACTGACAGGGCTTGAAATGTACCTGATTCTAGAGTTCTATCGTTTCAAGGTTAGAATTTGGGTATGCTGGACTAATGAGAGAGAGAGAGAGATCTGGAGAAGAGGTCCTGGGAATTTGGGTATGCTGGACTAATGAGAGAGAGAGAGAGAGATCTGGAGAAGAGGTCCTGGGAATTTGGGTATGCTGGACTAATGAGAGAGAGAGAGAGATCTGGAGAAGAGGTCCTGGGAATTTGGGTATGCTGGACTAATGAGAGAGAGAGAGAGATCTGGAGAAGAGGTCCTGGGAATTTGGGTATGCTGGACTAATGAGAGAGAGAGATCTGGAGAAGAGGTCCTGGGAATTTGGGTATGCTGGACTAATGAGAGAGAGAGAGAGATCTGGAGAAGAGGTCCTGGGAATTTGGGTATGCTGGACTAATGAGAGAGAGAGAGAGATCTGGAGAAGAGGTCCTGGGAATTTGGGTATGCTGGACTAATGAGAGAGAGAGAGATCTGGAGAAGAGGTCCTGGGAATTTGGGTATGCTGGACTAATGAGAGAGAGAGAGATCTGGAGAAGAGGTCCTGGGAATTTGGGTATGCTGGACTAATGAGAGAGAGAGAGAGATCTGGAGAAGAGGTCCTGGGAATTTGGGTATGCTGGACTAATGAGAGAGAGAGAGAGATCTGGAGAAAAGGTCCTGGGAATTTGGGTATGCTGGACTAATGAGAGAGAGAGAGAGATCTGGAGAAGAGGTCCTGGGAATTTGGGTATGCTGGACTAATGAGAGAGAGAGAGAGATCTGGAGAAGAGGTCCTGGGAATTTGGGTATGCTGGACTAATGAGAGAGAGAGAGAGATCTGGAGAAGAGGTCCTGGGAATTTGGGTATGCTGGACTAATGAGAGAGAGAGAGAGATCTGGAGAAGAGGTCCTGGGAATTTGGGTATGCTGGACTAATGAGAGAGAGAGAGAGAGATCTGGAGAAGAGGTCCTGGGAATTTGGGTATGCTGGACTAATGAGAGAGAGAGAGAGATCTGGAGAAGAGGTCCTGGGAATTTGGGTATGCTGGACTAATGAGAGAGAGAGAGAGATCTGGAGAAGAGGTCCTGGGAATTTGAAAGCAAATCCAATTTGTATACACTCCCATATCTACTGGGTGAAATACCACAGAGTGCCATCACAGCAGCAAGAGTTGTGACCTGTTGCCACAAGAAAAGGGCAAGCAAGCGAAGAACAAACACCATTGTAAATACAACCTATATGTATCTTCATTTCTTTCCCCTTTTGTACTGTAACTATTTGCACATCATTACAACACTGTATATAGACATAATATGACATTTGAAATGCCTTTATTCTTTTGGAACGTTTGTAAGTGTAATGTTTGCTGTAACATTTGTTTTGTTTATTTCACTTTTGTTTATTATCTATTTCACTTGCATTGGCAATGTAAACATATGTATCCCATGCCAATAAAGCCCCTTAAATTGAAATTGAGAGAGAGAGAGGCTCAGCATGGTGTTGGTAGGTACCTGGCCTCTAACCAATAGAGAATTGTTACCTGCTCATGCCGAGGCTCAGCGCATTAGGAGCTCTGTGTGAATCACACGGCGGACTAGACTAGTGGGCTGACTAAATGAGGGAGCACGTGCTTATGCTGTAACTCCAAGCACCAGAGGGGCACTGGGCCTGTCAGCATCTGACACGCAGTACAAATCACCCTCCACCTTCCATCTGAACCAATTAGGCTCGGCACACACCCAGACACTTAAACAACTTGATTACTTATGCTCGCCCTCTTTCTCTCTTTCCCTCTCTTTCTCTCTCTCTCTCCAAGACTAGAGTTTAAGGTCTATAACAAACCAACTCAGTGTGACAGTATTGTGGTCGTTTCCCCAACCTCCCCCCAAAAATCCCTACTGCTCGGATGAGTAAATACTGTATAATGTTTTACACATCAAAGTAATCCTGAAGCAAGGGGTTATGTAGCAGTTTGACTAGTGAACATAATGTTGTGAATCTGTTCTAATACATTCATTCATGCAAGAAATCCCACAAAAGCATTTCCCCAGCAGCAGTAATAGAGTGAAACAGGAAGCGGGGCTATTTCTAATGCTAACACCATTCAGAAGTGGGACACCGAATTCTCTTTCTGGGTTTTCAACATCCACTCTCCAACAGGTAGTCAGCAGCAGCCAGTCGGCAACAATATAATATTATCAGACTATTGATGTATGTTCTCAAGTGGGTGTTAATAATTAGTAACACAGCGCCAGTGGAGAGTAGAGCAGAGCTCCTGAACAGAACAGGATATCCTCTGAGCTCCTGTTCTGTTGGCCCGGGCCAGAGAGCTGCCTGAAGACCTGTTAGGAATCAGTGAAGCTGTCTTCCCTCACACACACTTACAGTCACAGGCCAGGGTATCAGCTGTGAGCAGGACACACCGTTCACTGTGGCTACTCTACTCCACAGAACTGTGTGTGATTTGGCAGGTTGTGCTGAACTGTCCCTATCCACTGGAGCCACAGGAGACAGAGGAGACACTCAACCGGTCTGCTGGATTTACATCCAACCTTAATGCAATCTCTAATTCCTCTCCCAGTTTTACTGGAGTGAGTTATGGAGCCAACCAAACCATATTAGAAGCAGCACACAGACAGGGAGGGAAACAGGTCTGTCTCTGCCTGTCAAGCACCATTGAGATGGATTCAACATTCAGACAGCTGGCATTTAAGAGTTGCTCAGACGCAGTCATGACATTTATGGTGCTGTTCATATTAGTGGGTACAGCAATACGCAGTACTGTATGAGGACCGCTTGAGCAGCTAAAGCACCACCAGTCCCTCCTAATGCTTCACATCTAACTGTTGTTATTCTAGTATAGATATGCTGTAGCTACTCTAATAAGTAATTAATGTCTGACAGGTCTACAGTAGTTTGGCTCTATAAGGAATGTGTCATGGCCAGGCCAGAGGACATTTAGCATTGAGCTGTGGACTGCAGTCGATCTGGTTGGCCCGGCCTACTGTTGGCATTCCATTGAACAGCTTTCACAGCCCACCACAACCCACCACCCTGCTGTCAATTCTCTCCCCTCACTGACGTTCCCTGAAAATAGCTATTATTGGCTTGGCAAAGGTTTCTTAAATCGATTGCTGCCATTTCTTCTACTTATTGCTTTCTCAATAAGATTAACAATCTTTCTGACCTGACATTTCCACACGTTATGCAACAGATTTATGGATGATAAATATTTCATAGGTCTATTAGTTTTGGAATAGCGCTACAGTATATAAACCCATTCCATTAATTCCACCATCCAAACAGTAGTACAAGTGTTTAGCTAATTAGCAAGATGGTAGATCACACAAAGTGGCAGAGGACGACACACTGATTTGTTCGTTCAGAAGTCGACTCTGCATGTGTGGTCTAAAAGCCATGCATAAACACACACACACACACACACACACACACACACACACACACACACACACACACACACACACACACACACACACACACACACACAGATCCCCCGCGCTGCCTGTCGTCCTGCTGTGGCCAGCGACAGAGCCCAGGCTCTTTGTGTCCGGATGCTGATGGGGTGGAGGAGCAGGGTGGAGAGAGGAGAGAGAGGGGCATGTTTAGAGACCGTGTTCATTTCTTCACTCTAATCAGGCAGTCTGAGAATACAGAATACCTATTCTGGAGAAGTCTTCCACCTCTGGGGAGCAGAGTGATGGGCACTGACCCAGAAACACTGGTTTGTTCTGGGCTGCCACTTACATCAGGCCCTGGAAGACTCCAACGTGGAGGAAGCAAAGTAAAACCATCCTTACCGGCCGCTAACAGTACACTTGTATAGTACAAACACAGTATAATACACACAGAGTAATAAAGCAGCATTAAAAACGGAACAATCAGTATAGCAGTGGCAGTCGGTGCGGTTTAAGATGAGGGAGGACGATGATTATTCTTTTTTCTACCCAATTGATAATTACAGTCTTGTCCCATCGCTGCAACTGCCCTACGGACTTGGGAGAGGCGAAAGTCGAGAGCCATGTGTCCTCCGAAACACGACCATGCCAAGTCGCACTGCTTCTTGACACACTGCTCGTTTAACTCGGAAGCCAGCCGCACCAATGTGTCGGAGGAAACACTGTCCAGCTGGCGACTGAAGTCAGCTTGCAGGAGCCCGGCCCACCACAAGGAGTCGCAAGAGCACGATGGGACACGAGAATCCCGGCCGGCCAAACCCTCCCCTAACCCTTACAAAGCTGGGGCAATTGTGCACCGCCTCATGGGTCTCCCAGTCACGGCCGAATGTGACACAGCCTGGGATCGAAACCCGGGTCTGTAGTGATGCCTCAAGCAAGCACTGCACCATTAGAACGCTGCACCATTTGGGAGGCCACGGTTATCATTTTTTTATGAGCATGGCCTTATTTCTATTACAGCATATTGGATGACTGTCATTCATATTCCATTCACCCAGCTCAATGTAACATCAATAGGTTAAGGTTACTTGAATTGTCCTTATACACATTATGAGGTTGCTACAACCTAGCCAATGAATGAAAGTTTACAACGTAGGGGCACAGGTTGAGAGAAAAACTTGACTAATCTAGGTGACAGACAGTGACACATTCAATACTGCCTTGCACTCTCTTGACCTCATCTGGCTGATCAGGTATGTTAATTCCCGTTTCGTTGTGTTTGCTTACATTTAAGAAATATTTTTCTGTTTTCAATAGATTTGTTAGAATGAATACACCCTGATCACGCGCAAACACAGTTCACATTCAGAGCAGCCACATATAAACAGCATGATCACTTTGCTCTTTAAATCCTTCTTGCATATACGCACTCTCCTCATCTCACCTTTTCCCTTCGCTTGTGGATTTCAGTGCACAACACATCAGCTGTCTTTGAGCAGAAGAAAAAAACGTTCCAAGCCAAACCTTGATATCATAACCTCTAACCACTATCCGCTACACACGGCCTACATCATTGTCACCATATTAGCTAACTTCACAGTCAACATAGCTACTAGAACTAATGTGTTAGTAAACCCGCTACGATCATGCAGTACACTGTACAGTCAGCAAGCAGTTTAGCAGTTTCACCGGTGGGGCCCGGTGGCAATAAATTTATAAAACTGGGTAAAGTTCCAGTGTTGGATATCCATAGCCAGTTAGCTAACATAGCATCACTCTCTGTTTGAGCTGGGTGTCTGAGTAAGCTAAATTAGCTAGCTGCATTCTCTAGATAAGTAAGTGAAAGTGAAGAAAAAATACAACAAAATATAGTTAGCTCTCTCTCTCTCCTGCTTCTCCTTAATTTTTGAAGAAATGAATTTGTTAAAAACTGTTTGACTATTGTCCTTCTCTCTCTTTGAGTCAACTACTCACCACATTTTATAAATATAAGTCTGTACACCTCCAGAATGAATGTGTAGAGGAGAAGAGACTCCAGTTTTGTTTTCATACCAATCAGCTTCACACACACTGCCTCTGGACAAATACAACAGGGGCGTAGGAGCAACTCTGACGGTGGGGTGTGGGGGGATTTTTTTTACAGGGGTCCAGGATTGCTTTTAAATGCTAATTTCTGGTGACTTTTGAGAAAAGGATACAGACAAAAACTTTACTTACAAATGGGAACATTTCCAAGGCTAAAGTGGGACTTACAGAGGGGCACTTACTCTGGTACAGTCCAATCAGTCTTAGGGCCATTCATTATGTACAGAACATATTCAATTAAACAAATATTTTCTACTCATTCTCTGGTACTGTATGATGAATTTTCCAGTATTTTTCTCACTTCCCCTACAGTATGTCAGGTTGTTACTACTGCTGCTCTACACACTGTATGGTTGGAAACGTAATGTATTTTAACTTATAATAATTATTATACTGTAATAATAACCAGCAACATACACATAAAAACGGTATATAACGGCATGAAAGGTCAAACTGAAATTAAAATCTCCACTCTACACAATTAGCTTGGAGGGGCACTTCTCACTATCTTACCTGTTGATTTGTGGCCTCTCTCTCTCTCTCTCTCTGTATGTCTGTGTTTGCCTGTGGTTTTTACCATGGCTGCCTCTCTCCTGGATGAAGTTAACACATGCAGTACACCCTTTAGACCTAAGATGCTATCATTTCATCAGAGATAATACATGATAATTCAGATTGATTCCCACCATGACGGATCATCAGGCTATGAACTCTATGGGCATGGAGAAGCACTTCTCACTAGCTTACCTTTTGGTTTGTGGCCTCTCTCTCTCTCTCCCTCTCTGCCTGTCTGTCTGTTCATGGCTGTCACTCTTCTGCCATGATCATGATGACCAAATAAAGTCTTAACACATGGAACACACATTTATGACCCATAATCACTGTGATGAAGTTAAAGACAACTAACCTGAAAGCACTGAAATGTTCCTGCTAGTTTGCCAGGGGTGGGGTGGGGGCAGTTGTCAAGAACCTTACTTACAGTCCTTTGCACTCCTTTAAAAAAACTCTTAGGTCCTCCTTTTTTCTCTCTTCTTGACTGGTGACATACCCATTGCTAACTTGCTGACCCTATGAATAAGACTAAGGCAGTGATTGATTGTGCAAGTAATTCTGTAGCTAGCAAGTATTTTGGGCTTCAAAACATTCCCTATCAGTTTCTCACACAGCCAGAACTACCCAGCGTTAGCTAGTTAAATAAAACCTTTACTTAAACGTACTTTGTTGTGGCCAACAACAATGACTTTCCCCGGTGCAGTGAGTAATGATTAAAGTGCTTTTTCTCTCACACACACACTGCATACTCAGGGGCGCAACTTTGGTTTTAGAAGGGGGGGGGGGGGTTCCTTACATTTTTGGGGGCATCTAAAGCTAATTTCCTGCTTTTCTACACAATCTAATATGACCCATGGCCCTTCTAGCTGTCTCTATTCAGAACAACAAAAAGTAAGAAAAAATGCCCACAATCATCGAGCTAGGTAAAATTATTATTAATTATTTTTAAGTGATTGATAAGACTGAACTAGATCAATGACAATTCAATAATCAATATTGTGTTGCACCTTTAACAAATAGCCTAATAAATGAACAACTCTTACAAATAAAGTACAAAGACTTTTGATTGTCTTTATTAAGACATCCTCTATATCACATTTCAGCCCAGCCAGCCCAGCCAGCCCAGCCAGCCCAGCCAGCCCAGACAGCCCAGCCAGCCCAGCCAGCCCAGCCAGCCCAGACAGCCCAGCCAGCCCAGCCAGCCCAGACAGCCCAGCCAGCCTAGACAGCCCAGCCAGCCCAGACAGCCCAGCTAGCCCAGACAGCCCAGCCAGCCCAGACAGCCCAGCCAGCCCAGCCAGCCCAGACAGCCCAGCCAGCCCAGCCAGCCCAGCCAGACCAGCCAGCCCAGCCAGCCCAGCCCAGCCAGCCCAGCCCAGCCCAGCCCAGCCAGCCCAGCCAGCCCAGCCAGCCCGAGCCACCTGCACACCCAACACCCACCAGTCTAGTCAATAACTCAACTCTCTCCCCAACAACATAACTTCCTTTTCTTTTTTTGTTTTAATATATGTCTCAAAGGGAAGGGTTTGGAAAAGAAAAGTTTAATAAAAACACACATACACCTACACTTACATTAACACACAGAAACAGTACATCCTCCATATAATTCATATCATTGGCCTAATAGTACTGTAGAGCTCTTTTTACTTGCAAACAATATAGCTGGGTCCCCCCGTCCTGTCCATAGGGGTCTAGGGCCCTGCAGTACCCCACACCAACACACCCCACTCAGCTTTTGGATATTAGTGAAACATTCATTATTGGTTTCAGGTGTGTTAGGCCAAGGCCAGAGTGACAACCAATGGTATGGCAGACCCTGCGGGCCAGGACTGAGCAGCCCAGCAGCTAGAGATTGCCTAAATAGGTACAGTATCTCCCCTTAAGTGGGCATGTTTTCAATGCAGACTCTTTTTGTAGTACAGTATTCCATATAAGGCATCCAGACCTTATGAAAGTTGCACAGTATATCCTTAATCTTGTAATAAATCAAATCTAGTGATACATAACTTGACATTCCTGCCATCCATTGTGACATTGTGGGAGGATAAACAACTTTCCAATCAATGGCAATGCATTTCTTAGCCGCTATAAATGCTAGGTTACACAGTTTCTTCTAATGACAGTCTCCAGTATCAACATTTCCAAACAAACAAAAACAGAATTCAGCCAGCCTTCACAAGACCATAACATATGCAAATATGTCCCCTTTTGTGTTTTACACATCAAGCAGAATAATACAATTTCTGAGTGCATGATATGTGTATGACAGAGAATAAAGGGTTGTTTCTGCAAAAGTTCACCTCTGCGCCTTCACAGACTGGTCTTCCCTGGCTGCCTGACCCTGATGAGACCCCTGTCACCATCTGATCATTCTAAGATGAGGCATTACAAATAATTACCTTGTTGTACATTTATACATTATATTATTCAAAAATAATATTAATGGTTCAATAATTGAAATGTCCATTATGCCCAGATCCCAGACTGTAGGCTACCAATCAACTCAAGATGGAACTTTGTATCCATTCACTGATTGTTATAATATACTGCAAAATTCACTTGAGCTCCGTAGACTGGTCTTCCCTGGCTGTCTGACCCGGCAGGGACACCTGTCACCATCTGATCCTGCTATGATGATGAGCATAGTGTCGTGTACTGACTGTGCAGAATATCGATCTTCAATCGCTGGTTTCATCATTTGATTCAGGTCTAGTGTGATTGAGGCAAATATAATAGCTAAAGTTAGTGAGCTAGCTAGCTAACGTTAGCCAACTTTTGGCTAGTTCTAGCTAATGGTACAATGGTACATCATAAAATGTACTTCTGTTGATACGAGACAAAACAAAGGCTACAAAACATTTCCATATACACAACAGCTGTTAGATACTGCTACCTGACAGATAGCTAGCTGTGGTAGCTACTAGCTAGCTAACTAGCTACTAGTAGTTAATTCACTTCAGTCGAGAGGGGATGAAACCCTTAGCTAATGTAGCATGTCAGTTGCAGTACTAGCTCAGCACTGGGAATAAAATAAAACAATTCTGTCAAACAGCAGTTACCTTGCCTGCTAGATCAGTCAACTAAAGAGTAGCCAGTTTCTGCTCTGCTTGCTTTTACAACTCAGAGAAAAATCGCAACACAGACAGCAGCTGCCTCTGTTCATCTCTCCTGTGCTGGTCCAATACGCCCGCCTTTCAGAAGCTTTGCCTTCGCACAGCCTGTCCGCACACTCTGTGGTGTCATGAGGTCCTAAATCCAGCGGGCTGAACCCGAAAAACAGCCTACACGACCAATCTGAGGTGTCCGCATGGTCCTAAAGCACACTTGTGTCGCGTTTTGTATCACATCTCAATGATAAAACTGGAGGGGGACAAAAATGCAATTTCAGAATGTGGGGGCGTCATGTCCTCCCCATCTCCAGTGAAAGTTGCACCCCTGGCCACACTGCTTGTAACAACTGAGGGTGAGAATGAAGCAGTCGGTGGGGCTGGGGGAAGTGACTCAAGTTCCAGCAGCAGAGGACTTTTAAAAATGTTTACATGAACAATGAAGTGAGGGAAGGAAATCAGCCTCGGACACAGACACACAGAGTTCAGCATGGAGTTATTTAACAGCCTAGTAAGAAGAACAACTTATGTTTCATACCAAACAATGAGTAACAATGCTTAGATTTCCTTGCTCCACCACATGCTCACGTTTATCGTACAAACTGCTTTCCCCTTAAAAACACACATATAGAAAGGCAAGCTTTCCCTAACTACAATGAACACAAATAAAAACACAACATGTAAAGTGTTGGTCCCATGTTTCATGAGCTGAATTAAAATATCCCAGAAGTGTTCTATATGCACAAAAAGCTTATTTCTCTAAAATGTTGTGCACAAATTTGTTTAAATCCCATTTAGTGAGCATTTCTCCTTTGCCATGATAATCCATTCACTTGACAGGTGTGGCATATCAAAAATCAACAACATGATCATTGTACAGGTGCACCTTGTGCTGGGGACAATAAAAGGCCATTCTAAATTGTGCATTTGTGTCACACAACACAAAGCCACTTGATGTCTCAAGTTTTAAGGGAGCATGCAATTGCCATGCTGACTGCAGGAATGTCCACCAGAGTTGTTGCCAGATAATTTTATGTTAATTTCACCACCATTAGCCACCTCCAACTAATTTAGCAGTACGTCAAACCGGACTCACAAATGCAAACCACGTGCAACCACACCAGCCCAGGACCTCCACATCTGAATTCTTCATCGTCTGAGACCAGCCACCCGGACAGCTGATGAAACAGAGGAGTTTTTCTGTCTATAATAAAACCCTTTTGTTGGTAAAAAATAATTCTGATTGGCTGGGCTTGGCTTGGCTCCCCAGTGGGTGGGCCTGGCTCCCAAGTTGGTGGGCCTCTGCCCTCCCAGGCCCACCTATGGCTGCGCCCCTAAACAGGCATGTGGAATCCATAGATTAGGGCCTAATGAATTTATTTCAATTGACTGTTTTCCTTACATGAACTGTAACTCAAAAGAATCGTTGAAATTGTTGCATGTTGGGTTTATATGTGTTCAGCATGCATACACTACATGGCTAAAAGTATGTGGACACTTGCTCGTCGAAAATCTCATTCCAAAATCATGGGCATTAATGTGGAGTTGGTCCCCCCTTTGATACTATAACAACCTTCACTCAAATGGGAAGGTGTTCCACTAGATGTTGGAACATTACTGCGGGGGCTTGCTTCCATTCAGCCACAAGAGCATTAGTGAGGTCGGGCACTGATGTTGGGCGATTAGGCCTGGCTTGCATTCGGCTTTCCAATTCATTAGAAAGATGTTCGATTGGGTTAAGGTCAGGGCTCTATGCAGGCCAGTCAAATTCTTCCATGCGATCTCGACAAACCATTTCTGTATGGACCTTGATTTGTGCACGGGGGCATTGAATGCTGAAACAGGAAAGGGCTTTCCCCAAACTGTTGCCACAAAGTTGGAAGCACAGAATCATCTAGAATGTAATTTTATCTGTAGCGTTAAGATTTCCCTTCACTGGAACTAAGCGGCTAGCCCGAACCATAAAAAACAGCCCCAGACCATTATTCCTCCTCCACCAAACGTTACAGTTTGGCAGGGAGCGTTCTCCTGGCATCCGCCAAACACAGATTGTCTGTCGGACTGCCAGATAGTGTAGCGTGATTCATCACTCCAGAGAATGCGTTTCCACTGCTCCAGAGTCCAATGGGGGCGAGCTTTACACCACTCCAGTCGATACTTGGCATTGCACATGGTGATCTTAGGCTTGTGTGCGGCTGCTCGGCCACGGAAACCCATTTCATGAAAGTCCCGACAAGCAGTTTGGAACTCGGAAGTGAGTGTTGCATCCGAGAGTTGCCGATTTTTACGCCCTTCAGCACTCTGTGGTCCCGTTCTGTGAGCTTGTGTGGCTCCTAGACATTTCCACTTCACAATAACAGCACTTACAGTTGACCGGGCCAGCTCTAACAGGGCAGAAATTTGACGAACTGACTTGTTGGAAAGGTGGCATCCTATGCTGGTGCCATGTTGAAAGTCGCTTCAGTATGGGCCGTTATACTGCCAATATTTGTTTATGAAGATTTAATGGCTGTGTGCTAGATTTTATAAACCTGTTAGCAACGGGTGTGGCTGAAATAGCCGAATGCACTAATTTGAAGGGGAGTCCACAAACTTTTGGCCGTGTAGTGTACATATCTGTTGAGTGAGTGAATCCCAGGAATTGATCTCCAGGAGCATAGCCGACCTGTGAACTTTCACCCCAAGGTTGCTTATCTCCAACAACACACAAACAAGCACACATACACACATATCCCCTGTGACAGAGACCACCATCACCCTCTCTCTATACACTGCCTCAATTATCCCTCTATAATTAATGGAACTACCTCCCAGCTTAATGCACTGGCTGGATCTCTGGCAGGAAATCAAGGAAGAGTGCCTTCATAAATATTTAGAGAAACTGCAATTCAATTTTCAGGCGCAGAAAACAATGTCCCACTAAGACAATCTTTACAGTACACAATGAAAGCAAGAAGTTGCTTGAAAGTGCATTTCTTGCTCATTGAACATAGAGCCATATAGAGTACAGTGTGTGTGTGTGTGTGTGTGTGCATCCGTGCATGTGTGTGTGTGAGAGAATGAGAAAGAAATTACTTTTAACACAAATTGACAGGGAAATATATTGATAAGACCACTCTCTCCAAAGGGACTCTCTTCACAGGAAAAGTTTGACAAATATGACCAGCACCACATGGGGACGGTGCCTGTGCCAAGAACAGCCCCCATCACTGATGGCCCAGCTGCAAGCTATGAACCTCTAACCTACAGACTTCAGTAGAACTTAGACTGGTCTCATAGACTAAACGTAACATAGTAACATAGTAAACAAAGACCCTATCACCACAGTTATAGATCTACAGGAAGTAGGAATAACTGCATGCTTTTCATGATCAGTAAATACCAATTGGTCATGTAATTTCAGATACGTGAGGGTAGCCTCACAATATCTCTCAATATTGGCAACAATTAATTGGATATTTGAGTGATATAAAACAAAAGTGAACTTTACCTGACAAGTATGAGTGGTATAGGTTAATTTCCCATCCTTTGTGGGGTCTGCCTGTCAAGCAGCCGAAGGGCGCATTTGCCGAAGTAACGTTACTGTTTACTTTGCAAGCTACCAGTAGAAACTTTGTACAGTTGGCTAAACAGTGGTAAGTAGACCTCAATATATTTTTTTATTCAACCAACGTAGACTTACGTAGTGAAGTTAGCTAACATTATCCCATTTCAACATCGTTTATAAATAGTGTTTAATCACAATTACTGCTGGCAGACATGATAGGCTACATTGATTGATGGACCATGTCAAATTGGCTAGCTAGCTAATAACAGATCACATGAATATGGCTAGTTAACAAGTTAACTTTCAGAGGATAAATTAGATTGCTATGTCCAAATATTGTTTGATTTGCTTGCAATCTATAGTGGTGATGACAGTAGTCAGACTGACAACTTTACCAGGACAATGTCAAGCTCTTTCCAAAAGCCTAATCTCTGATGAAGAAAGCTAAATGACACATGCTGTTTGTTTTAGCTAGCTAGCTAGCTACATGACAAGTTTTATCTAAATTATATCATCAACTGATTTCAGCCAGTGTATGGCGGTGGATTGACTGCATTGTTTGAATGGAATGTTGGCATATTGGCAGTTAATTTGAATTGAATCATTCCCTCTAAAACTAGCTGGCTAGCTAGCTAACAAACATACAGTGCAGATAAATTCTTCAAATTCATGATTTAGACGATATCTTATTACAGTTCTGGCAAAACCATGGTTGACCAACTCCCTGATCAAAATGGCTGACTTTTATCCCATAATAAGAAGGTTCATGTCCATTCTAGTATTCTAATTCCTAATTCTATGTTCGTAACATATCATACGAAATCACACAAATTAATACATACCATCCCAAACAACATTTCATACTAATTTCAGTGTCCTGGAATTTAAATTACTATGTTACGTCTCCCCTGAGTCAAGGTTGCAAAGCCAGTAGCCTGTATGTGAGACTCCCATCCATAAACAAGATGAGAGCCAAAATAGCACTGAGTTCTAGCTGAGAGAAATCCTTCACACCGTGCCCCAAACATGCCTGATTATTTATTTTGAGCAATACTATTACAAACAAATTGCAACAGGATGACACAAAAAAAAATCTACTAATTAATCTTGCCTAAATGAGAGTAGATATTTCACAACGATAGGCCATCTGTAGGCTTATGTCACAATAGGCTACTGTAGCCTATACAACACAATGCCAAATGAAAGCGTTTAAAAGCACTGTTCAGTTGGTGACAGTCAATCAACGAAATAATTAATGGCATTAATGTTGATTTTACAACGTCTGCATAATTTACAATAAAACACGTGTTGTCCCAACTGGACATGCTTACCAGGTGTGAGCACCAGATCTGTTTCCCGCGAAATGGGTCAATTTATAAATAACAATAAACAGTGAGCAACAAAACACACACACACATAAACTCACATGTTGAATGAATATTAATACTTAATTAACGAAATACTTACAGAGAAACCTGCCCAAAATGGACACGAATGTCTGACCCTTGGTGAGGTAGTGAGGGCCAGAGCGGCAAAACTGACTGCCAAAATCAGACTTCCCAAAACCATCTGAGAAACTCCGAGAGAAAGCATTATCCGAGTCCGAGTCCGAAACTCTCTGAGTCTGGAGAGGCTACGGGACAGGGACGCGGGGCTGAGCGAACGACCTCGGGGCATTGCTTGGACTGGCATTGTCACGAAGAAAACAGAGTGTATGTATCAGCTATTGAAAACAATGGGTTAAGCTATTTCCATCAGCATCCAAAAGTGGCACCTAACAGCAAAGCAAGTAACCGATGTCCAAACGTTAAGCTTGATAAGCAACGGTGTCCAAAAAGCAAATAACATCAGTCCTACTAAATGAAAGAGTCTCCATTAAATTGCTTAATTATCCCAAGATGCAGATGCGTAATTGTCGGTTATTCTGAAGGCTACAACAGTGTGATGGATGAGATGCGCAGTGACTTTCTTGTGCTGCTACCCAAATCGATTTCGCAAAAACACAGGATAACGCGCTATTGGCTAAGGTAACCGGGTTCTCGAGGAAAAGCTTGAGAAATGGTCCATCAAATCATATGCTCCCTTATTTTCACTGCTACAGGATACATTTTAAAGAACCTCAGCAAGTATAAACGTATAGCTGAAATGACACGGGAATAGTGTCGCCCTTTAACGTAGTATTCTAGTATTCCGCTGTCAAACGCGCGGCAGGGTACCATGCACAGAGAGCGTGGCCGTGGGTATGATGTTTCACACAGGCGCAGGGTTTTCACAGACATCAAACTACCCGCGGCGGCAGGAGGAGATGCAGCTAGCGTGTTTGGGGCAATCAATACTACGACGGTGCCACTTCGCTTCCCAAAAATAGCCTTATGCGATTGCGTCTACAAATAATTAGACTATATGAACATTAAAAAGATGACCATGCTCTTATCATTTGTGAAGCCATGCACTTATCCTTTGAGATGTCTGAATTGTCTGAATTCAAATGACCAATTTCTCATACATTTCTTCAAATTATAGCCTCCAACCAAATGTTTGAATGATCCATCTATAATTTATACAGACAAGCCTACTTTATTAGATTCACAAAGGCTGAGAACCATCAATTGAGATGAAGTACAAGACACTTTTAGTACATTGGGAGTAAAAACATGCATTTGCCTTAAAGCAAGTTGATACTCTCCATATTTGTAAAAATGTCATTCATAATGCAAACACAATCCCTAATCTTTGAATACCAGCCTGCTGTGGTGCTGACCTTGCGGAGACAGCCACAGGGCTCTAGAGCACCATCTGCACCGGCCAAGCTGGTACTGCACTTAAATCATGCCGCAGTATCTAAAGATAATAGACATTCTACAGCAGCCACCTTCCCCCCTCTCAGCTTTGTAATGGATGAAGATCAAACTGTAGAAATCCAGTCTAAGCAGAAAACGAACATGATTACATATTTCACCTGAGAATCCTTTAAACTATTAGAATGGAATACTTGGCTCATAAAAAAAAAAAAAAGACGAAACCCCAGAAAGACTACTTTAAAAATGTTTTTATTCATTAATACAGTGGTATACTTAAAATTGTGTCACAAAGGAGAAAAAAAGTCAGCCACACGTGAAGAGCTAATATCCAATTGAAGCTGTGTTATCATATATAAAGAAAATAGTACTGGTGTGCCGTAATATATGGTCTATTAGTACAAAAATACATTTCAGGGCACAAAATAATACAGCATCCAGTATCACAAATAAATGAGGGGGACAGAGCACACCCTTTTAAAGAACAGGTTTGAAAAGTTGTTTAACCCAAGCACTTTCCTCTTTTGCAAATAACCATAAAAAGATTGTGTGACAATTATTATTTATATGTAGTGTGAATATATTGGTAGAAAATGTGGATTTTATTACTGCTAATAGTTACAAGTTCCAAGGCTCAAGGGTATAACCAGATTAGAAAGTAAACCATGGTCAATTCATTTATTTTTTAAAACAGTTTTCTCTAAGTTTTATACAAAATAACAAAGACATACAAAAGTTCATTTACAAACCAAGAACCAAGGCCATATGCTAACTTTATTTACAGCCACTTGTCTTTTTTGTCATGTTTTTCTTTTTCTTCTGAAGTCATATGCATAGCAGATAAAGAAAGAATACCTTTATTCGCTTCAATTGTTCTTGTGCGCTAAACCCAAGTTCATTTATACAGTGGGTTGACAAAATGGCAAGAGAACTTCATTTGTCCATAATTTATCATCATAACTTAGAAGAACCCAGAGGTTTTTACTGAAAAAGTGAATAATATGCAGATAAGGCATCACTGCTTGTTAATGTAAGAGGGTTTTAACATGGTGAGGGAGAACTGAGCAGGCTTCTGGACCTGAGTCATAGCACATGCATAGATCTTGATACAGCAGGAGTAGAATTCAGGTAGTCAATACAAAGTGAATCCAATGTCAGTTTACAGAAAGAAAGAAAGAAAAAAGGAAAGGAAGGAAGAGCCATTCTAGTCACAGGATGAACATGTTCGAGGCATATGAGTTGGGCTTTAAATCCACCTCAAAGTATTCCACCTTCATCTTCATTTTCTCTTCTGCAGATGCTTGCCTACTTCACTATCACCATAATCATTACCACAGAGCCATACATTTAGAAAATGTGGCTCTGCATTGACATCATCACTTTACTGCCCACCTCCCTGGCACCGAATTCCAAAACCATCACAAATCTGTCAATGTGGAAAAAAATATGACCGTCTTTGTAAGTCAGCCAATTCAAAAGGTGACAAAAAAGGTTGAATTCTGATTCTTGAATTCTGATTTCTAGAATTGAATTTAAAATTATATTTATACCATATACTATATATACTGTATGCATATATAGTATAAATACACCTACATGTATGTCCATCTACTTCAAAAGTAAAAACCTGAAACTATTTTCCTGTTATGTAACAATTCAAAGTTAAAACTTGGCGTATAATGTGATGAGTTACTCAGTGGCACAGGGCATGCATTCCATCACTGGTTAAATCGTTTTGTATTTTCTTCAAGACCTCGGAAAGAGTTAAAGGACAGCACATAGGGGCAACTTCAGTCTCCTTCCATCTTCCATGGGCACAGTAAACAACACTGGAGCACTGGGTGTAAATACATCATTGTGTATGGTCCACCCCTGGAGAAATGGTGTGTGTGTGTGTGTGTGTGTGTGTGTGTGTATGTATGTATGTATGTATGTATGTATTATCCATCCTTTCCCATGGTTTCACATTCAGTAACAGGCCAGCTGTTGCACTCTTCAGAAGTGGTCGATGAGCACAGACACACAGTTGGCTCCCACCAGGTAGTTGGGGTCTCCAGGGAGAGACTGATTCTGCCAACTCTTGGGATCACCTGAGGGGGAGAGAGAGAAGGAACATGGTAATGATAACAAGTGGAGAAAGGGTATAAGGTTCATAATACATAATGCACTTCTTGCTAAACTGACAACCAGCAAGCTCCAAACACTAAACTAAAACACCCTCTGTTCCATTAAAGCCATATATACATGCTGTTTTTGGTAGGATGTAGCTTGACAGAAGTAAACTTCACATTACTAAAACCACTCTTGATTTCAAATTATAGCTCTTAAGGATAGAGTATGTACTGGCAGCGACTGTAATTTGCGATTAATGGCCCAAGCCCAGGCCTTGAGCCAAGAATATTGCCTCCACAAAAGAACAAATGTAAATAATTGTTTAAAAAAAATGGCTTTAGACTCAAAACTGTTTCTTCCAAACCACAATGCAGTTGCATTTTAAAGCACCATTATTTCAGATAATTGCTTTCATTCCCTCAGGGCCATGTGAGTAAAGTGAGTTATATGAGATCTTCAGATCAAAGTACTGAACAATTTCAGGCTTTTAGCATGCTTTGTTGTTCTGATAGGACATCACAAGTGAGGATAATGCATCCTAATCATTATAGTGTAATTTTAGCAATGACAGGTCCTATCAGATAGGATCCATATGAGGACCAAGAGGTGTTTAACTGATTTTGCTCAGATCAATTGTCAATGACTCAGATTATTTGTTAGAGGTTCACAATTAGTCAGTGCAGCAGGAGGAATGTTCACTGTGAAACTCATAATGACGTCAGTACATTAAGGAAATGTTTGGTCAGAAGCAAACTGATCATGTGTGGTTGGGATTGAATGTCCCCTGTCTGTGAGCAGACTTCTTTCAGAACCATTCCAAACCAAGACCATTAAGCCACACACTATGCTGCTTCCTTACTGGAAACTCCCATTGGGCCTGGGCAGCTCAGCACCCAACCAGAAAGGAGTCAGACTCAGTGAGGAGCAAGACACAAGTAGAGCCTAAATGAAGCTAAAGGGCCTTGTTTTACAATAAGAGGATTAGAACACAGCCCTGTAATCCTTCTACAACGAAGCAGGACTACAAACAAACAAGCCAACGAGGCAGCAGTAGGATCATTTAGCCCTTCATGTCCAATTCTAGCTGAGAGTAATTAGTAGCTAATCCACGGCTGTGCCAAGTTTACCATTAAGACATATAGAGAGGAGCGGAGGGAGAGCAAAGAGTTGACTCGGTTCTGTTCTGATGCTGTCAGACAGATCTCAGATCCAACCCACAGGCTGTTCTCACATACACAACATCTGTTAGTACTGAGGGAGCCATGCGTCTGTCTCTGAGAGGGTCCTCTTCCAAATTTAAGAGGACCGCTGACCGCTGTGTTTCAGGATAGACATTTGGGTGGCTATGTGAGAAAAAAAATCACTTGTGGGAAAAGAATGTGGAATGATTCACTACAACAAAAGACCTTACTAATCAACACAAAACTGATCGGCGGGATGCATGTCCAATGGAACCATATCAATGTCAAACAGATGACATACACACTAAGCGGAGAAAAGAACGGAAAGAAAGATGTTTCAGCATGAAAAAGCAATGACAAGAAGAACTTTGATCTGAAGACCACATCAAATAAATACAGATCAGTGGAGGAATGAGTGAGTGAACAAACCGAAACACCAAATAAACGAAACCATCAAAATCATACAAAGTGACCCACAACCATATCAGTTTGTCACAAAGCCAACCCAAAGCCCCGACCCCAAAAGGACAGAGAGAGGACAGCGTACCCGACGAGGAGTCGGAGGATTTTAGAGCAAAAGACCAACCATCTGGGGTCATAGACGCACAGTGAGGTAAACGCAGCTCCACAGGCTTCAGGAACTTGAGGCCGTGAGGGCCACACATCACCAGCGGGCTGAGCAGGGTCTCTCCTTGAAACAGATACACACCACAGGGTTAAAGGCTAATACACATACATGTACACACAGCGTTCCTAAGATCACTGAAGCTGTTAATGTGTTTAAACAGACACGGTGAACATAAGACAATGAGAACAGTTAAAGACCAAAGGAAAATATAGATATCCTAGAAAAATGTAAAGAGAGAAGACGACAGAAGAGAGAGATGATAAATTATCTGTGAAAACAACATTATCTCACGAATACGTTTGGATAGTAAAATAACCCCACTGCGGACTGATACATTATATACAGCGCCTATCAGAAGTATTCACCCCCCTTGGATTTCTTCACATTTTATTGTGCTACAAAGTGGGATTAAAATGGATTTCATTGTCATTTTTATTTGTCAAAGATCTACAAAAACAAATACTCTGTCAAAGTGGGAAATTGTTTTTATTTTTTTGATAATGAAAAATAAAACACTAATATACCTTGATTAGATAAGTATTCACCTCCGAGTCAATACGTGATTACAGCGGTGAGTCTTCTTGGGTAAGTCCCTAAGAGCTTTGCACACCTGGATTGCGCAATATTTGACCATAATTATTAAAAAAATTCTCAAGCTTTGTCAAGGTGTTGGGGATCATGTCTAGACAGCAGTTTTCAAGTCGTGCCAAAGATTTTCAAGCAGATTTAAGTCAAAACTAACTTGGCCACTCAGGAACATTCACTGTCTTCTTGGTAAGCAACTCCAGTGTAGATTCGGCCTTGTGTTGTAGATTATTGTCTGGCTGACAGGTGAATTAATCTCCCAGTATCTGGTGTAAAGCAGAATGAAGCAGGTTTACCTCTAGGATTTTGCCTGTGCTTAGCGACATCAAATTTTTTTTTTTATCCTGAAAAACTCTCCAGTCTTTGCCGATGTCAAGCATACCCATACCCTGATGCAACAATGCTTGAAAATAAGGAAGCATTTACTCTGATGTGTTGCGTTGGATTTACCACAAACATAAGGCTTTGCGTTTAGGCCAAAAAGTTTATTCCTTTGCCATGTTTTTTTGTTGTTGCAGTATTACTTTAGTCCCTTGTTGCATGTTTTTGAATATTTGTTATTCTGTATATTTGTATTGTTCATTTCACTCTGTCATTTAGGTAATTATTGTGGAGTCACTACAATCTTGTTGATCCATCCTCAGTTCTCCTATCACAGCCATTGTAGCCGTTTTAAAATCACCAATAGACTCATGATGACATCCATGAGCAGTTTCCTAGATCCATCTTTGATGTGTCTAGGTGGTTTAATACATCATCCACAGCATAATTATTAGCTTGACCATCCTTAAAGAGACATTCAATGTCTAATTTGATATTGTTACCCATCTACCAATCACTGCCCTTTTTATGAAGCTTTCGAAAAGCTCCCTGGTCTTTGTAGTTGAATCTGTGATTGGGGCAAAGAGGAAATGGTAGTCATTAAAAAATCATGTCAGCACCTATTATAGTCCATGCAAGTGATAATATGATTTGTTAAGCAGTATTTTACTCCTGAATTAATTTAGGCTTGCTATAACAAAGGGGGTAAATACTTCTTAAATTACTATATTTTTGTTATTAATTTGTAAAAAAAACTGTAGAATTTTCTTTTGTGTGTAGATCGATGACAAAAAAAAATTGTAAGGCAACAAAATGTGAAGAAAATCCAAGCGGGGTGAATATATCTAATACCCATTTTAAAGCTAGCAATTAAGGTAGATAAAAACACTTAAAACTGAGGAATAGAATATCTTCAGACTGAAATAAAGCTTGGCAAAAGACCCCATGTGAAATCTTCTAACTCCCGTGTACCATGAACCCATGTCTGACCTTTCTCCTTGTCCAGGGGGGGCAGGATGCTGTTGTCCCGGCAGACTTTGAAGTAGATCTCCTGTTCTACGCCCTCGGGGATGGCCCCCTGTGGGATGATGATGCTGACACCAGTCTCGATGGAGCTCAGCACCCCTCCATTACAGTTGAAGACCCCCCGGGCCGTGGCCACCACCGTGTGACCTTCATCCTCATCATCATCCTCCAGAGCACTGGGGCTACAGGGGGAGAGAGTTGTCACAGTCAGATACCAGAACATAGAGCCAGTTAGAGCCCGCCTCTGAAACATTTGTGACAACTTCTGGACGGACAAAGGCATTGTTATCATTCAATGTGTAAACTATAGAACTGTAAGAAACATGACCATGTGACTTTCTTTTCTCTAGCCAAGCATAGAAACACTCCTCACTCCGGGTGTGTTACTTCCATAATACATGAAGCGAGGCGATAACACTATAATCTACATATTATAACTGAACCCAGTATAGTTCAGCCAGTGGGTAGGATGCCCCTCTAGGGGTGATGTTGAATCCTCTCACCTGACAGGGATGGCCTTGGGCACAGCATTGATGTTGTTGTGCTGGTACTTGGACCTGTTGTCCATGGTGCGTGTGAAGGTGTCCATGCCAGAGTCCAGGTCTGTAGGCTGGGGGGAGATCTGGGGCTTGGCTGGGGCTGTGCTGTTGGCTGGGGCCTTGATGGCTGGGGTCAGGTCTGTTTTGTTGTTGGGCAGCAGGTTGTGGTTGAACTTGGGGCTGTCAAACTTCCTCTCGAAGGGCTTGGCGGAGTTGGTGTAGGGCTTGGGGACGTAGCGGTTGTAGCTAGTATTGGCCGGGGCCTTGGGCTGGTCCTTCATTGCCATACCGTTCACAGGAGACTTCTCAGGGTAACTCTTCTGGGGCAGGTAGTTGGTCGTGACTGTGTCTGCTTTGGGAGAGTCATGGGGATCTGGTAAGTGAGTCACAGTGTGTGTGTGTGTGTGTATTATATTTATAGATGAAAATACCGCATGTAGAACTAGTGTGTGTCCTACACTATAGTGCTTACCCTCAGATGAGGTGGGTTTGGGTAGTACGGCAGGTGGGGCAGCGGGGGTAACCTGGGGAACGGGTTCATATCTCCTCTCCACAGGACTGACCTTCTCCACTGACTCTGCCCTGTAAAAAAAAAACACAAGAGCACATTCAACCAATGTCACAAACATTTGGGTTTAAGGTAAAGAATAATTCAGGCCAGGGTTATAATGTATCACAGTTTGTCACACTTACTACTTCAAAAATATACACCTAAACAGAGATACATCAGTGATGTGCCATGTATCCTCAAGAGAAAGGTTCAATTACTACAGTCCAGTTAGTCTGTTAGTTTTAATAATACACAGTGGCTTCATCTAGTTAATTGACTATATTGATTTACACAGATTGCTTCTACAAAACACACTTTAAAATATGCTTTCCACTACTACTGCCCATAAAACCTTACAGTGCAATTGATCATTTTGTAGCAGTTACAAGTGAATGGTTTTGTTAATTAGGTAATTACAGAATGGGGCAAAAACCATGTAGACATGGCCCTACTAAAAATAAGTTGGTCAAAACAACACATAGGAGAATGGAGCACAGCAATACTGAAGCAAATAGCAATACTGGCGCATACAGTGCAGCTTTGACATCCAAAGTAGCCTGAATATCTTGAGGCAAGTTTTACAGTGGTAAAACACCTTGTATGAACAATGAAACCTATTGTTGATAGTTGAAAGAACGAATAAAAGAATACTGTGATGGTATCTTTCCCTTCCCACACTTAATCTTGTATCTTTGGCATGGTCTTTGACTGAAGCGGAGATTGCACACAGTGTGGTACATCAAAGTAACCCTTCTACTGCCGCCCAGGAGGATAACAAAAAAAACACAGCTTGCCTTCAAAACATAGTTTTTCATTTGTCAGTATGGGCCAACCACCAACTCTGTCCTTTCAACTATAAGAGGACCATTTCCAAGGCAGGGTGAATCAATGTTCTGGTGGCGGCAGTGTGTGTTGCTGAGAGATATACCGTAGCCTAGCTTTAGACCCCAGGAGTAGTGTGTGTGTGTGTGTAGCCAAGATAAAAAGCTTTAGATCCCCATGAGGTTTCTGTCTGGTGAGTGTGCTGCAGGGGGAGAGTAAGCTATATTGCGTCTCCCACCAGAGTATGTGAGCGGAGTTGAGCGGTGCTTTCCAACCGCTCCGCTAAAAAACGCTCCTCTCTCAAAAGAAGAAAAATAATAATAAAATGCTGCTCCAAATTTGCTCCATTCATTAAAATCACTATCTATTTTAGTGACAACCTGGACCTACCATTTGGGTTTGAAGTATTGAAACCAAACCATATGGTTTGAATGAAAAGCATTTTAACAACAGGAAAAGGTGACTGTAAGAAGCGCTCATCATTTCAAATAGGCTACATGTCGTATTAAACAGCATATAAACACTAAATAGGTCAGGAGTCAGACACGTAGCCAAAAATAAATTATTTAGGCTATATTATTTCAAGGTTGTAGCCTACAAAGAAATACATTTTGAAGCATTTGCAAGTGCGACACTAGGCTGTCAGAGACATTAAGCGCTCAGCACTTAAAAAACATTTTGTTGTATTAAATCATTATAGTCTATAAATTGTGATTTATAGTGATTTACTTCAAATTAGATACAAATTAAACCGAAAAATGCCTTATTAGGCTCCATCTACAGTGCCTTTGAATTGAATTGTTAGAAACGTGAGTCTGTGGCTTCCTGTGATGGTACCTGGAAACCCTGGAGAGCAGACCAATAGCGGAGAGTACCCTCTCAGCGCCACTGGTGATGATAAACACCCCGCTAAACACTCTTGCCAGGCCGGGCAGGGATGCATAGTTTTTTTCTTTCTTTTTCCTGTTGGTAGGCCTAAAGGATTTTAGGTAAAATAGCCCTATCAAAACAGAAAGATCCTTGGAAGAGGTAATATGCCAGGCCTATTGGGCCAAAATCAATGATGGCCCGTTGTATAGATAATAGAATGAAAATTAACTTAACTTTTTAGAGATCTGATCTTGAGTTTTTAAATACTTTGCTACAATGATACACTTAGCTAGCTACCCACCTCGTTCCTTTCTGTTAGCATGTGCACGTAGTAAGTACACCATCATGCTTTTGGGAAACCTGTCTTTTTTCAAATTCCACAATGATTATTTAGTTGTGGATACTACATCACTGCACTCCCTCTTGCTCTTGTTCCTCCTCATCTTTGTAAGTCACCTTGATTTTTCACCTGTGTGTTTTATCAGTTTCTTTATGAAAACATTTAGCATACTATATGACAGTAGCTAAAGCAAGGGGCTACAGCAGCACACAAGTAGACAAAAAAATGCATGCTGGGCCGGGCATACCCTGAGCTCATGAAGTGAGCGCTACTGGAGCGAAATTGGAGCGGGCTCCACTCCACTCACATACTCAGTCTCTCACTACAGTGATTTGATTTCTTACCACATATCCCAGAGAGAGTGACGCGTGGGAGTGAGTTACCTTGGGTAGTTGTATCCGGGATGTGCTTGTGGTTGAGCAGCAGGTTTGGTTGCGATGACAGGTGTTGTCTGAGGAGGTGCCTTGCCTGCGTCCAAGCTGCGCCGGTCAAAGTAGGACAGCTGTTTCCTGTAGTACTCCTCGTCTTCATCTGGGTCATAGTGGTTAGAGCGCACTATGTCATCATCGGACACCTCCCGGACCTTCTGAGGCTCAGGGACTCTGAGGAGAGAGAAAGAAGGGATGAGGCAATGTTGGGAGGTTCATTAAATACCAGATAAACCATACATAAAGAAATTCCTCTAAAATATATTGTGGGGCGTATGTTTCGATCTCTAAATCACTACAATTTAGCATTTAACAAATCAAACAGAACTACAATGAAAACATCAGTGCTTCAATGATAAACATGTGTACAGGACAGCCTCTGCAATACGCATACAGCATATTACTAAAAGAGTAAAAACCTCCAACTCTGCACATCAGTCAGTGTGCAGAGTTGGAAGGCAGTTTCTCTTAGTTTCCACCGAGGGGCGCTCCAAAATCAACAAACAGCAGCACCAGTGGTAGGCAGTGGCATTGTTTTACGGCAGTTAAATGCTTAACTTGGCTTGCAATGCTTAACTTGGCTTGCAATGCTTAATTTGGCTTGCAATGCTTAATTTGGCTTGCAATGCTTAACTTGGCTTGCAATGCTTAATGTGGCTTAACTTGGCTTGCAATGCTTAATTTGGCTTAACTTGGCTTACCCAACAGTGCAGTACTCATATAAAAAAGTAGAACTAATAAGAAAATACAAACAAAAAAAACACAAGAAATATGAGGAAGCTATATACAGGGTAAATGCACAATGTGCAGGGATACTGGAGTATTTAAGGTAGATATGTACATGTAGGCAGGGATTAGGACTGGTAGCAGGACAAATAATAATAATAAGCAGTATGGCAGCAGCATTAGTGGTAGTATTAGTGGTAGTAGTGGGTGTGTGCGTGGTGGTGAGTGTGTATTTCAGTGTTAATGTGAGTGTGCAAGTGTCATGTAAACAGGTCTGAAAAGAGACTGGTAGCAGGAATACATACACACTTATGGTAATATACATGTAAACAGGAGTGATAGTGATCAGTAGAAGGATAAATAGATACAGTACATGCTAATGGCAATCAATAATCAATTAACAGCAGCGTAGTAATACAGCTAATCAATAACTATCTTGCTCTCCAATGCACTGTAATTTAAAGTAACTGGCCAGTGAAAATCTAACTTCAAAATTAATATTCTGTTAACCTCTACGGATCGGTGTCCCTATACCGGGACGATTGTTGTTAACCTGCGCTAATGTGACTAGAATGACGTTGTAAGTAACAGCAAACTTTCCAGGACATAGACATGTCTTATATGGACAAAAAGCTTAAATTATTGTAGCTATTACAGTGAAAAAATACCGTGCTATTGTTTAAGAGTGCACAACACCAAAAAACTTTTATCATGGCAACTGGTTTGATACATTCACCTCCGAAGGTAAATAATGTACTTACATGCAGTAATCTTGCTCTGATTTGTCCTCCTGAGGGTCCCAGCGATAAAATGTTGCATAGTTTTGTTTGATAAAATCATTTTTTATATTCAAATGTAGGAACTGGGTTCTACAGTTTGAATCCCTGCTGTCTTATATTCTCCTACATTAATTTCACATTTCCACAAACTTCAAAGTGTTTCCTTACAATGCCAAGTAGCATTGTAAGAATTTGTTCTTAACTGATTTGCCTAGTTAAATAATGGATTCAAGGACATACATATGCTGTATTAGAAGCTATTATTTGTACCATGATTGTCTTCAATATTTTATTTACACAAAGTTTGCAGATTTTCAATTCACTGTAATGGGATCCTGTTTTCTGATAACAATGCCTGCAATACCGCGGTCGGCCTTGAACCTCTGTGGCTTCAATGAGAGGGGGCAGTCGTTCTCCCCCGGGGTATGCCTACACCATTCCAACATAGAAAAACTGCCCTTTAACATAATTACCATTTTTGGAAGGAAAACTATTTCACTCATATTGTAATTGTTAATTATAGGTCATATTGTATAGAAATTTGGAAACACAACGTTACTTTAAGCTTTAAAACGGCAAGGATCTCTCTCTGCCTCATGGCAAAATAGGTTGAATTGATGGAAATTGGCTTGACAACTGACATTTTTTCTCTCCAATGCCAAGTAGCGAGCCTTTAAAATGTTCATCCCCTCGGCCCAAGACTTGGTTCGCCCGGCCATGGTAAATATCTATGTATGCGATTTTTATTTAACTCTAGTTGTGTTCTGAATTTGATAACACAAATGGTGGTCCCCAGGCCAAAAACCTTAGCAGGCCTTTCTAATCGACCTGGCCGGGGTATCCTGGAAGGATATTGACCTCATCCCGTCAGTAGAGGATGGCTGGATATTTTTTAAAAATGCCTTCCTAACCATCTTAAATAAACATGCCCCATTCAAGAAATTTAGAACCAGGAACAGATATAGCCCTTGGTTCTCCCCAGACCTGACTGCCCTTAACCAACACAAAAACATCCTATGGCGTTCTGCATTAGCATCGAACAGCCCCCGTGATATGCAGCTGTTCAGGGAAGCTAGAAACCATTATACACAGGCAGTTAGAAAAGCCAAGGCTAGCTTTTTCAAGCAGAAATTTGCTTCTTGCAACACTAACTCAAAAAAGTTCTGGGACACTGTAAAGTCCATGGAGAATAAGAACACCTCCTCCCAGCTGCCCACTGCACTGAAGATAGGAAACACTGTCACCACTGATAAATCCACCATAATTGAAAATTTCAATAAGCATTTTTCTACTGCTGGCCATGCTTTCCACCTGGCTACTCCTACCCCTGTCAACAGCACTGCACCCCCAACAGCAACTCGCCCAAGCCTTCCCCATTTCTCCTTCTCCCAAATCCATTCAGCTGATGTTCTGAAAGAGCTGCAAAATCTGGACCCCTACAAATCAGCCGGGCTAGACAATCTGGACCCTTTCTTTCTAAAATTATCTGCCGAAATTGTTGCCACCCCTATTACTAGCCTGTTCAACCTCTCTTTCGTGTTGTCTGAGATTCCCAAAGATTGGAAAGCAGCTGCGGTCATCCCCCTCTTCAAAGGGGGGGACACTCTTGACCCAAACTGCTACAGACCTATATCTATTCTACCATGCCTTTCTAAGGTCTTCGAAAGCCAAGTCAACAAACAGATTACCGACCATTTTGAATCTCACCATACCTTCTCTGCTATGCAATCTGGTTTCAGAGCTGGTCATGGGTGCACCTCAGCCACGCTCAAGGTCCTAAACGATATCTTAACCGCCATCGATAAGAAACATTACTGTGCAGCCGTATTCATTGATCTGGCCAAGGCTTTCGACTCTGTCAATCACCACATCCTCATCGGCAGACTCAACAGCCTTGGTTTCTCAAATGATTGCCTCGCCTGGTTCACCAACTACTTCTCTGATAGAGTTCAGTGTGTCAAATCGGAGGGTCTGTTGTCCGGACCTCTGGCAGTCTCTATGGGGGTGCCACAGGGTTCAATTCTTGGACCGACTCTCTTCTCTGTATACATCAATGAGGTCGCTCTTGCTGCTGGTGAGTCTCTGATCCACCTCTACGCAGACGACACCATTCTGTATACTTCCGGCCCTTCTTTGGACACTGTGTTAACAACCCTCCAGGCAAGCTTCAATGCCATACAACTCTCCTTCCGTGGCCTCCAATTGCTCTTAAATACAAGTAAAACTAAATGCATGCTCTTCAACCGATCGCTACCTGCACCTACCCGCCTGTCCAACATCACTACTCTGGACGGCTCTGACTTAGAAGACGTGGACAACTACAAATACTTAGGTGTCTGGTTAGACTGTAAACTCTCCTTCCAGACCCATATCAAACATCTCCAATCCAAAGTTAAATCTAGAATTGGCTTCCTATTTCGCAACAAAGCATCCTTCACTCATGCTGCCAAACATACCCTTGTAAAACTGACCATCCTACCAATCCTCGACTTTGGCGATGTAATTTACAAAATAGCCTCCAATACCCTACTCAACAAATTGGATGCAGTCTATCACAGTGCAATCCGTTTTGTCACCAAAGCCCCATATACTACCCACCATTGCGACCTGTACGCTCTCGTTGGCTGGCCCTCGCTTCATACTTGTCGCCAAACCCACTGGCTCCATGTCATCTACAAGACCCTGCTAGGTAAAGTCCCCCCTTATCTCAGCTCGCTGGTCACCATAGCATCTCCCACCTGTAGCACACGCTCCAGCAGGTATATCTCTCTAGTCACCCCCAAAACCAATTCTTTCTTTGGCCGCCTCTCTTTCCAGTTCTCTGCTGCCAATGACTGGAACGAACTACAAAAATCTCTGAAACTGGAAACACTTATCTCCCTCACTAGCTTTAAGCACCAACTGTCAGAGCAGCTCACAGATTACTGCACCTGTACATAGCCCACCTATAATTTAGCCCTATCAACTACCTCTTTCCCAACTGTATTTAATTTATTTATTTATTTTGCTCCTTTGCACCCCATTATTTTTATTTCTACTTTGCACATTCTTCCATTGCAAAACTACCATTCCAGTGTTTTACTTGCTATATTGTATTTACCTTGCCACCAAGGCCTTTTTTGCCTTTACCTCCCTTCTCACCTCATTTGCTCACATTGTATATAGACTTGTTTATACTTTATTATTGACTGTATGTTTGTTTTACTCCATGTGTAACTCTGTGTTGTTGTATCTGTCGAACTGCTTTGCTTTATCTTGGCCAGGTCGCAATTGTAAATGAGAACTTGTTCTCAACTTGCCTACCTGGTTAAATAAAGGTAAAATAAATAAATAAATGAGAACCCATGGTTTAGGATTCTGGTGGTCTGAGCCTTGATGCTGCAGGGCCGGGTGTATGGAGAACAGTTCTCAGACACACCCTGGAATGTACGTCCCGGATGGCTGGGAGCTCACCCCCAGTGACGCGCTGTGCTGTCCGCACCTCCCTATGTAGGGCTTTCGGGTCAAGGACGATGCAGTTGCCATACCAGACGATGATACAACCAGTCAGAATACTCTTGAAGGTGCAGCTGTAAAAGTTCCTAAGGATCCGAGGGGGCATGTCAAATCGTTTCAGTCTCCTGAGGAAGAAGAGGCACTGCTGTGCCTTCTTCACAATTGTGCTCGTATGAGAGGACCATGTTAAGTCCTCAGTGATGTGGACACAGTAACTTGAAGCTCTTGACGATCTCCACTGTGGCCCTGTCGATGAGGGTGTGCACTTTCCTGTTTCCTGTAGTCCAAGATCAGCTCGTTAGTCTTGCTGACGTTGAGGGAGAGGTTGTTGTCCTGGAAGTCTCTGACCTACTTTCTGTCTTCGCCATTGGTGATCAGGCCTACCGCCGCTGTGTCGTCAGCAAACTTGGAGTTGGAGTCGTGCGTGGTCAGTTGTGGGTGAACTGGAAGTACAGGAGGGGGCTAAGCACACACGGAGTGGGTCCGTGAGGAGCCCCCTTGTTGAGGGTTAGCGAGGCGGAGGTGTTGTTGCCTACTCTTACCACCTGGGGTCAACCATCAGGAAGTCCAGGATCCAGTTACAGAGGAAGGTGTTCAGTCCCAGGGTCCCGAGCTTGATGATGAACTTGGAGGGCACTATGGTGGGAGAGGGCAGTGTGGAGTGCAATTGATATTGCATCATCTATGGATCGGTTGGGGTGGTATGCAAATTGGAGTGGGTCTAGGGTGTCTGGGATTACGTTCATGTGTGCCATGACCAACCTTTCAAAGCACCTAATTATTACAGATGTGAGTGCTACAGGACGGCAGTCAATGTGGAAGGACGCCTTAAGAGTTTTTAGGAACAGGAATGATGGTAGTCAGCTTGAAACAAGGGGATTACCGACTGGGACAAGGAGAGGTTGAATATGTCCTTGAAGAAGCCTGCCAGCTGGTCTGCACATGCCCCGAGGACACACCCTGGAATACCGTCTGGCCCTGCGGCCTTACGAGTGTCGACCCACTTAAAAACCGTTACTCATGTCAGCCTCAGAGAGAGATCACCCAGTCCTCCGGCTCCTCAGCGGGGGCCCTCATGCTGAGCTCTGTGTTGTTTTAGTTGAAGCACGCATAAAAAACATTGAGATTGTCTGGTAGAGAGGCATCGTTAGGCAGATCACGGCTTCCTTTGTAGGCCATCACCTACTGTAGCCCTTGCCACATGCGTCAGAGCCGCTATAATAGGATGCTACCTTGTTCAGATCTTGCCCTTTTGCTTGTTCGATGGCTCTGCAGAGGTCTAGCGGGACTTCTTGTAAGCAATCGTGTCCTCAGCCATTGCCTCGTGGTTGGCTGCTATAGCCCTGTGAGCAGTAGATGTCCTTTAGCTTAGCACGCACCTCTGTGTTAATTCAGGGCTTTTGTTTGGGGAAGCAGCAAACCTTCACCGTGGAGACAACGTCAGTGATGCATTTCCTGATGAACATATTCCAGTCAGCGTTAGCAAAGCAGTCCTGTAGAATAGCTTCTGCTCTGGTAGACCATTTTTGTATGGAGCACATCATGGGTCTTCCTGTTTGAGTTTTTGTTTGTAAACAGGAAGCAGGAGTGGCATGGAATTAAAATCACTGGCAACAAGAAAAGCAGCATCCGGGTGCATGGTTCCCTGCTTATTTATAGCCTTGTACAGTTCATCAAGTGCCAGCTTGTTGTTGTTCTCCTGATGTGGAATATATACAGCAGTCACAATAACAGATCAAAAGTATCTCAGGAGGTAAAAAGGTCAGCATTTGACCATCAGGTATTTTAAGACGTGAACAATAGGACGAAACTCCATTTCACTGTGCTAGATTCTGCACACAATTTGCTGTTGATGAAGAGACATACCCCTCCCCCTCTGGATTTCCCTGAATCCGATGTCCTGTCTGCTAGGTGAACATAGGATATTGCAATTACGAGAGTCCCGTTGTTCCCAAATCTGCGAGAGGTCATCCATCTTATTATCAAGTGACTGTACATTGGCCAAAAGAATGACGGGAAGTTGTGGCTGGTTTTCCTTTTGCCTTTGTCTCACCAGGACGCCCGCTCTCCTGCCTCGTTTTCGCCTGCGTTTCTTCTTGGGTAGCCAAAGAGCCCAGGGAGAGCCCAGGGCAGATGAGTCAAACTCGAAGTTGAACCCAGAATTGAGTTTAGTAACAGCCAGTCTGATGTTCAAAAGTATTTGACAATCATATGTAATGATAGCAAATACATTTAGTGCAAAAAAAGTAGATAAACGGCAAAATAATAGCTAAGTTGGGTCGGCGCAAGCAAGATGGCAGCCATACAATACAGTACACTGTCATATCTTCAAAAGTCATTTACTTTTCTAAGCCCTATTATCCACTTCAGAGTGGATCACATTGACAGCCCTAACAAACACATCAGGCACTCAAAGATAAAGCAGCATCTGTTCTGTGGTGTGATGTAGTATGTTTGTGGGGGGCTCAGTGCAGTACTCCATTATGACTCATTACCTGAACGACTTCTCCTGGTCCAGATTGCTGAGCGAGTTGGCTTTAGGAATGCACGCACCTGGTTTGGTGGGCAGATCTGCTGACTGTGGGAGCAAGATTGAAATGCAAATAAAATTCCTGGAAAATCACTTGGACCAACATCACTTGGACCAACCACATATAATTAGAAGAGGTCTGGGTCAGGTAATCCTGTGCGCATTACCAGTGCTTGACTTGGACTGAAATAGGTTCCGGTACTCATTTTGAGTACTGTTTGTATTTAGGTGCAGAAGCTCCACAATACATGAGCTAATATTCTAGAAGAGGAACAGGAATAGTTGAGCTCCTGCCCAGGCCAAGCACTGAGCATTACATACGTGCACAAGAGTGAGGTGTTTTCCAGATGCTTACCCTGAGCCCGAAGGTGTCCCCTGCCTCCTTGGCTCGGTCCACAGACACAGAGCGCTTGTTCTCAAACATCTTGACCCTGGACAGCACCGACTGGGCCCTTATGGCCGGGTCGTCCTCCGGCTCCACTCTGGGGGGAGGGGGAAGGAGATTGGGGGCTGTAGTGATCACCGTGTCCCCAGGTGAGGGACGGAGAGCCTCTGGTTGTGGTTTGGGGGCGGGCACGGGGGCGTCAAAGTTCATGATGGGTTCGTACTGTTGGGGCGGGAGCTTGTAGCCTCGGTGCTGAGGTGGTGCCTGGTTGTAGGCCGGCCCAGGTCCTGGCCGCTGGGCAGGCTCCCCCTGGTAGTACTGTTTAGGGGGCTCTGGAGAGCGTGTTGCAGGGGGATACGGGTGAGGCTCCTGGTCGTAACGTAGAGGAGCGTAGCCCCCTGGGCCGGATGGAGGAGACTCATCGTAGCGGATGGGTCCTGGTCCTGCAGGCTTTCCGTAGCGAGGTCGTCCGTTGTAGCCCAGCGGGGCCTCATCATAGCGCAGCTGAGGAGGGCTGTAGTCTTGCTTGGGTCCGTCTTCGTAGGACAGCCGGGGGTCGTAGCCATGCCCAGGAGGTTGCTGTTGCTGGTGGGGTGGTGGGCCAGAGGTCTGCTGGTTGTAAGGAGGCCACTGGTCATCGTAGTGAGGCACACTTTTCTCGTGGTGCAGTTGAGAGTCGAAGTTAAGATACTTTGGTTCGAGGTAGCCACCCCCGTCGTAGCGGTTAGGAGGGTGATCGTAATCTCTGTACGGGTGTTGGTCCTGGTACGGAGGCTGGGACTCGTAGGTCATGGGAGGCCCCATCGCCGGAGACGGCTTTACACCACCATGTTTCACTCTGATTGGCTCCTCCAGGTAGGGATCCTTCTTGTACATCTGAGGAAATAGACAATGGAAGAAACAAATGGTGAGTAATGGGACAAGAGCAACCAGTAGCACACATCCAATAAATAAATGTGTATATAAATATAACAATCAAGTAAGAGAAGACAACGTAGAATATTAAAACAGAAGATTAATAATGGCTGAAGAAGGAAGCAGAGGAGAAGCAGGGATACCTGAAATAGAGACACTCAGAGGTAGGGGTTAAAGGTCAGGTCAAATAGAATGCAGGTCTGAATGTCAGATCACAGCAGCCAATACGCACAGGAGCTCTCCATATATATCAATATATACACACACACAACATACCACTTTAGTTTAAACTGCAACCCAAAAACAAAACCAACAAAGTTGAGACAAAACAAAATAAAAATATATATCTTGATAAAATTACAAGCCAAATTAAATTGCCGCAATAAGATATCTGGAACTTTAGAAGCAAATGTTTATCGTACAATGTAAACCATTTTAAAAAACATGGCATTTGAAAAGTAGTCATTGAACAACATAACTTTCTGAACTCAGAAAAGTTATTATTTACTTTAACTTCATGGGATGTTTAAAACGTATACTCCACAGTTGGAGCGGAATGGCTACATTTCAAATTCAGGGAATAAAACATCAATAAAATATCCAAAATACTGATGACTTTAAGAGAATGTCGCCAAATAAATGTATATAATTAAATGGTCCATTCAGTCTGCATCAACTAATATACCACCACTATCTGTTCTATTGCTACGTTTAAACAGAAAAGAGAAACCAACTGAAACATGTTGTAGCCATGCAAAGAGGGTAAGCAACAGTGAGAGCCTCAGGTTCTTCGCTGCTGTTCTCTATATAGGTACCACACCAATGCAGCAATCAGTCTATATTCTCCTCCAAGAAGCCCACTGTTGTTTACGAGTGCTCAGATACAGTCTCTCTCTCACTCTCTCTCAGAAGCACACAGTGGACAGCGGGCAGGCATGCAAGAGTGAAAGGAAAGCGTGTGACGGGCGGTACACAGGCAGGCAGCGACAGGCCACAGCAGACCGACAGCGGGGTCGGCCGGGGCCAGGCCACGTCCAGACGATGGGTACCTGTGGTTCTGAACTGGGCGGTCCGGATTGTAGGGGTTCGGGTTCAAGCGTTGGGGCCGGGGCCAGGGGCTGAGCTAGATCAGGGGTGGGCATCCTAAGCCAGTCAGCCTCGGGGCCGGGGCCTGGGCTGGGTTCGCTCTGGGTAGCAGCGATAGGGCCGAGGCTTAAACCATGGCTCAAACCAGCTACACCATTTACGGTGTTGTCGACAGCAGGGGGCACTGCCTCTGTCTCAGCCAGTAACACAGGCTGCTGAGGGAGGATAGGCATGGTGGCCGGAACAGCCTCTGCTTTCTCATTCTGTGAAGTGGTTCAGAAACGTTTAATACACGGTGCTACTGCACGAGGGATACACCCTCACTAATGTTAACGTTACAGCGTAACACAGCCTGCTCTGTACCTCCTCCACCGACCGACTCAGTAACTCACCATCCTCGGACCAAATTCAACTGATGGCTTTAGATGCTCAATCTGCCACGTAAGAATTCGCAACAGGACAACGTTTCTGTTGTTAATGTAGTCTGATTGGATTTTAATTCTAGATTACAGTACAATGTTTTGCTTTTCTTTTTTTTCTCTTACACATCAGAAGACAAACTTTGTGGATATCATAATGGCCGAATCGACCCAGATAAATACATTTACAGCAATACGTGGTTAACACTGACATTTCCAACATGCACATAATACTTTCTGGTATCACGATATCAGTCCGAATCACAAGTGAAACAACTAGGAAGAGCACATAGGTGGGTACCGATACAGACACTTGACAGACACAAAACTTCTTCGTCAGTGAGAACATCGACATCAACAAAAACAGTCACACCTAACACAGGTCGTGAATACCGATTATAACAGTTACACTAACACAGGTCGTGAATACCGATTATAACAGTCACACTAACACAGGTGGTGAATACTGATATAACAGTCACACTAACACAGGTTGTGAATACTGATTATAACAGACACACTAACGCAGGTCGTGAATACTGATTATAACAGTCACACTAACACAGGTTGTGAATACTGATAATAAAGTCACACTAACACAGGTTGTGAATACTGATTATAACAGACACACTAACGCATGTCGTGAATACTGATTATAACAGTCACACTAACACATGTCGTGAATACTGATTATAACAGTCACACTAACGCAGGTCGTGAATACTGATTATAACAGTCACACTAACGCAGGTCGTGAATACTGATTATAACAAGACACACTAACGCAGGTCGTGAATACTGATTATAACAGTCACACTAACACAGGTCGTGAATACTGATTATAACAGTCACACTAACGCAGGTCGTGAATACTGATTATAACAGACACACTAACACATGTCGTGAATACTGATTATAACAGTCACACTAACACAGGTCGTGAATACTGATTATAACAGTCACACTAACGCAGGTCGTGAATACTGATTATAACAGACACACTAACACATGTCGTGAATACTGATTATAACAGTCAAGCTTATTCTTGCTTTTTTCATTTTCTTTTCTTCAAAAATAAAAAAAACACGCACACAAACAACGATAGTGAATAAATACTTAAGTGGACACAAATGTTCTTTCCATCTTTTTTGTTTGTTTTGTGTTAGTAGATAATACTGTTTTAAAACACTGCTTCAATAGCGGCGCCAGAACACCCTCCTCACGCACACCACGGATTCGAGACAACAGGGCAGATGCACGGCTCTCATAAACGGTACCTGCTGGGCCGCTGGTGCCTTGAATCCAGCTGGGTCGATCCGGTTCAGGGGGTCGGGCTGCACTGTGTGCTGGTACCCGCCGTACCCCAGGGGCTCCTGGATTACTGGCGGGTCCTCTCGGACGGGCTCAGAGGAGCGGGTGATAGCGGGCTCAGTGGGCAGGCCCACCTCGTCGTTCAGCGTCTCGTCTAGTTCCTGGTCGGTGTAGGCCCCGCCCTCTGTGTCCGTGTCCTCGTAGTCGGAGGTGTGGCGGCTGTCCGTGCTGTACATGGAGTACTCACTGCCCGGAGCCGACAGGTACGACAGACGGTCATCATGCAGATCCAGGTCATCATCTGGAGCACCATCCGCCTGGGGAGACACGACAGGAGGACAGCAGGGGAGAGAGGGAGGGAGAGGGACAAGAGAGAGAGGGGGAAGGGAGATAAAGAGCAGAAGCAGCAACATTACAGTGAGGAGAGACAAAGAAAAACGAGAAATGAATGGCAAAGAGAAATGAATGGGAAAGAAAAACGTATTAATACACAAAATACATTGTATATTAAAAATGTCTGACATTTATTTTGAATACAACATTTTCATTAAAGTGAAATGTATTAGTAAGTGTTTGATGATGTTAGTCTCGGCGCTGAGTGTCCTACCTTTCCCTCTGAAACCCACACCAGCTGGTTCTGCTGCTGTTGAATGGTCTCCTTCAGGGCACCGTACCACCCGTCATTCATATTATTCATGTTAATGGTGGCTTGGGAAGGATAGAGAGAAGAGAAAGAGCAGAGACAAAGCACCTCTCAAATGAATACAGAGAACCAATGACACAATTCTCATAATCACTGAAAAACTGTTCTTATAACCTCATGAAAAACTATTAGGATTAACACGTCAGAGCCTGGTTACCCGATAGCAATGGAACTTTGAAAAAACACCACGCAGAGAGAATGGTCGCTTATCATGCCGTTGGAGCATGTGTACAAACTGATAGGCTCAAAAGAAAGGAAGCGCTGTTCTAGGATTTTTCATAATAATGACGGCGGATTAGCTCCTAGAGAGATATTTGTTTGGTATACTCAGTGTTTATTGAGACAAACTACAGACAGTAGCCTACAGGTAGCAAAATAGAACTCAATTGACTAAACATGAAATGTATTTCAATATGATTGAAATAGGCCTATACACTACTGTTTATATTTTAATGCAGTCATCTCGATGTTAATTTGAATCATCTTTTTATATGTCGCTCGTTTGGATCAATTGTAAAGACATTGGCAACGTTGTATTTGTAGTCAACTTTGTTCTGAAGTTATCGGTGGTCACAGAGAGACATATAAACCATGTGATTATGTGTTTAGCGAAGATCTTCTATGTAGAAAGTGACGTGGGAGGGCAAAAAACGACACACTTAGCTGTTCTACGAGTGGTCTGTGGCAGGCGTTAGATTCCGAGCGTTTTCAAGTGCAACATTAATAACGATGGTTTTGGGAAACAGCTAAGGAGATGTAACGATGCTCCTATGAAGGACAAAAACTTAACCTTAAGATGCTTTTGGGAAACCAAGCCCTGAACAAGTAATTAATTGATATGTCTAACTATCATTGATTCAGATATTGATGATTAATTAGTATTCTACATGAGTGGAAAATCTTATTTCTAGTATCACTGCTTGTATCATCCCAAAGCTGCTCGTCTCGTCTTGTCTCAGCACCGGTTGTTGCCACGGTTGTAACTATGAGCTGTCATGAGTCCAACAACACAAGGTCTATAGCGCTGCCTGGCAGCTGTCAATCGGTTTGACCTGACAAATACCACAGGTGACACTTCTCTCTGTTGTTCTCGCTCTCTCGAGGCTGGTTCTAAAAAATACCAGGCAGTGCTTCATTTACAGACCCATGTGGAATAAGGGAGTAACTCAACGGTGATGGGAAAGAAGAGGCCTGATGTGTGTAAAAAAAAAATGAATTCACGCCTCCCATTTCATACGGGGCAGGGACGTGCAGGGAATGGGTAATGACGGCTGGGGTCCTGTGGGAGGTTAGCTCGGAGCCCTGAGCAGCCCTGCCTGCGTGAGGAGGGGGGGACACAGAGAACTGCACCCCGCTAAGACACTGACTGTACTGTGCCACCGGCTGATAGTCCGCACCAGGGGCGCAACTTTCACTGGGGACGGGGGACATGTCCCCCTCGCCACATTCTGAAATTGCATTTTTTTGTCCGACCCAGTTTTAGCATTGGAATGCGATACAAAAAGAGACAACTGTGTGCTTTAGGATCATGCGGACGCCTCAGAGTGGTCGGGTAGGCTGTTTGGAGTGTTTATCCAACTGGAGTTGCGCCCCTGGTCCGCACTACAGTACAGCACGCAGCCCTAGCCTCTCTCACTCCTGACAACTCCATCCACTCACTATTTCTCTCTTCCCCTCCCTCCCATAGAAACTCACTGGTGAAGAGGTGGTGGTTGTTCTTCCTCAGTTTGAGGGCTCTCTCGTAGAGTTTCCTGGCTGACTTCCTGGACTCGGGGCACAGCCTGGTTCTCATGGTCTTGACGCCCTGCTTGCTGTCTGGGTTGAGGAACACCACGATGGGGTACCACTGGGCGTAGTTCAGACGGTCCACAGCGTTGGGGGTGATGTCCAGCACAGCATGCCGGTCCTAAGGACATCCCCCCCCAAAAAAAATATGATTATTTGATCTAAATACTAACACTAAAAGGTTTGCTCAGATTGCTGTTTTAGACTATATTTTTCATATATTGGTCAAATAAAAACACTATCCCATGAACACCAGAGAGCAGTAGCGAGCCATGGATGAGTATATCTATGCATGTGTGTTGTATGTGCTTTAAGAGGGGATCTGTCTGTGAGGTTTTCTGTCAGGGTGCATGCATGTGTGTATACGCGTGTGCATGCGTGTGTGTGTATGCGCATCCGTGTAGTAAGTAGTCTCGCTCACCCGGTCAATGATCTGTTTAATGGTGTGGAGACGAATGATCCCGGAGCTGCGCTGGTCTTTTCCTGCGTCTTTGGGCTCACTCTCTGCAGAGGGGGAGAAGGGACAGTGTTACGGTGTCATATTACTGCAGAGCTCACTATACATCTCAGCTCATTACCTTCACCCTAGTGCATGCAATATGCCTTAAGCACATTTCAAAACATAAAATAGAGGTAGTGTCATTATGAATGTGCGCGTGCAACTACAGACATCACAGTATAGTATAATCCGCAATGCAGGAAATGTGTTACATGTGTGAAAAGCATTGAAGTGGGATAATGCACATTCAAGAAGATAGGGAATCATTTCAAATAGAGTCATGATTCAAATTTAAAATGGATATAAACGTCAGGGGAGTTAAGCGGGAATGTTCTAAGAAGGTGAATTGTTTAAACATGGCTAGCCTGGCCTTATCTGTCTATCTGCCAACATAAGGTAATGGCCCTTTGAGAGGCCAGCTGACCTGGGTGCAGTTTCACTACTCAGATCTCAACACTTATCACAGGATCTTTCACCACTCAACCCTGCATTCTAAATCAGCATTCTAGATTGCAGAGTGCTAACATCACTAGCCCTGACAATTTCAGTCACAAACACACCAATGGCATAAGGCATCTTCTCCAATGTAATGTAAAAATTGAAATTTTAAGTACAGATTATGGTGTAATCCACACACAGACATTAGGGTCTTGGGAATTAAGAATGAAGACTAGTACTGTTATGTATGCAGCTTATTTTCTATAGGATAGCAACTGTGCCACGGGTACATGCTCCATAACTAGCTACATTGTCATTCCACAACCTCCCTACAGGCTGAAACAGGCCACACATGACCAACTACAGAAAACACATCTACGGTACAGAGGGTAGGCTACCACCTAGCTAACTAGCATCAATTAGCACTGATACAAACAAGTTGATGCACTTCATGACATACTTTCCACTCCTTCATGTTGCTGTGTTTCTGAAAAGAAAATACAAGGTTTACAGAGATATAGGTTACGCAAAATATGTCCAGGGCTGGAATCACTTTACATGTGGATTTTGGAGTAGTGCACTTAGGAAAATTGAAATTCAATACTGTTTCGGGTATTAGAATGCACACTACATGCTAAAGATGCTAGCTACTCCCTCAAGTGGACCTGGAGTAGGCAGATGAGGGTGCCCTCTAGTCTCTAACACAGAGCTGCTCTAAGCACTGTGTTACTCCAGCTGTGTGTGTGTGTGTGTGTGTGTGTGTGTGTGAGTGAGACACGGCTGAGACAGACAGTGAGATGGCTAGCTAAAGGGTACTCACTGGCAAGCTCAAACAGGTCAGGCTCCTCTCTGGCCAGCTTCTCTCTCGCCACGTCTGCGATGGACCCAAAGATCACCACAGGCCTCAGGAAACCAGCTGGATAACAGAAGACACAAAACACCATATTTGACGGTCACAAGGTCGAATTTGTAGGCAAACACATGGCTGCATTCCAATTTCCACACTAGCATATATTTTAGAATGAAGCAATGTACTGGGAAAGCATTCTCAGTGGTAAGCTAGTTTAGGTATTGTGACGTATCCCATGGACCCTGCTCTGGAGATCACCTACCCTCTCTCAGCACCACCCTCTCATAGGCAGGGAACTTGGTTTGGACCGGCTGGGCAGACAGGTCCTCTCTGCTCTTCCTCAGGTTCCTCTTGGAGGTCCGCAGACCACGGAACCTCCAGAAGTCAGCCCTGTCGCCCCCTGGCGTTTTGGGGAGGGTGTACTGCACACTGGACAACTGCTCTGCCCTGTGGGAGGGCGATTGGAGAGGTGTCAGGCAACAGGCAATGGATTCAAAGATTGGATTTCAATGGAAACTGCCAACATGCCCTTTATTTTGAATTAGTGCAGTTATCCAATGTGTCATTTACGGCCCTGTTACCACTATTCTATTGTGAAATACTTCTATACCTTAATAGAACCTAGAATTCAGTAAACATTTGACTGAAAGCCTCCCGGGTGGCGCAGTGGTCTCTGGGTTTGAGCACAGGCTCTGTCACACCTGGCCGCGACCGGAAGGTCCATAGGGCGACGCACAATAGGCCTAGCGTCGTCCAGGTTAGGCCGGTAGGGATATCCTTTTCTCATCGCGCACTAGAGACTCCTGTGGCGGGCCGGGCGCAGTGCACGCTGACCAGGTCGCTAGGGGTACTGTGTTTCCTCCGACACATTGGTGCGGCTGGCTTCCGGGTTGGATGCGCGCTGTGTTAAGAAGCAGTGCGGCTTGGTTGGGTTGTGTTTCGGAGGACGCATGGCTCTCGACCTTCGTCTCTCCCGAGCCCGTATGGGAGTTGTAGCGATGAGACAAGACAGTAACTACTAATAATTGGATACCACGAAGTTGGGGAGAAAAGGGGGGTAAAAAAACAACATTTGACTGAAGAGGAGACTGGCATGGCTAGGGACACAACGTGGCAGAGTAGCCCCGGTGCACCGCATATAATGGTTACGTTAATGTATGCAAGTGATAAATATCTGTGTCACGCTGGTATGTTGGGAGCACTGTGAGGTTCCCATCTGCCCCATGGTGTGGAATCTCTCTCTCTCTAAACATAGCCAGGGGCTGTAGGTCAGGCCAGGCCTAGACTCCAACAGGGACTCTGTCAGTTTGCTGTTTCATTATGAATAGATAGTCTCCTACCCTCACAGGACTCATAGTGCAAATGCATTCTCACTAGAGCAGTTGTCACCCGTGTAATTGAGACTAGGGGTGATGTTAATGTGGCCTACTTTACACAGCCTAGTTCATCACCTTATGTTAGGGTTGTTGTTTACCATCTCTACACCGACAGGAAGGCTGCTGGTGTCTTATTTGACTAATGCTGTCGACCCCCCACTCTACCTACCCTACCCTCTTGTCTCCACCCAGAGTAGGCTCTGCTGTATTCTACCTGTTCTTGTTGGGGATGACGTCTCTCTCCGCTGTATTCTACCTGTTCATGTTGGGGATGACGTCTCTCTCCGCTGTATTCTACCTGTTCTTGTTGGGGATGACGTCTCTCTCCGCTGTATTCTACCTGTTCTTGTTGGGGATGACGTCTCTCCCCGCTGTATTCTACCTGTTCTTGTTGGGGATGACGTCTCTCTCCGCTGTATTCTACCTGTTCTTGTTGGGGATGACGTCTCTCTCCGCTGTATTCTACCTGTTCTTGTTGGGGATGACGTCTCTCTCCGCTGTATTCTACCTGTTCTTGTTGGGGATGACGTCTCTCTCCGCTGTATTCTACCTGTTCTTGTTGGGGATGACGTCTCTCTCCGCTGTATTCTACCTGTTCTTGTTGGGGATGACGTCTTTCTCCGCTGTATTCTACCTGTTCTTGTTGGGGATGACGTCTCTCTCCGCTGTATTCTACCTGTTCTTGTTGGGGATGACGTCTCTCTCCGCTGTATTCTACCTGTTCTTGTTGGGGATGACTGCTCTCTCCGCTGTATTCTACCTGTTCTTGTTGGGGATGACGTCTCTCTCCGCTGTATTCTACCTTTTCTTGTTGGGGATGACGTCTCTCTCCGCTGTATTCTACCTGTTCTTGTTGGGGATGACTGCCTCTCTCCGCTGTATTCTACCTGTTCTTGTTGGGGATGACTGCTCTCTCCTGTATTCTACCTGTTCTTGTTGGGGATGACTGCCTCTCTACTGTATTCTACCTGTTCTTGTTGGGGATGATGCCTCTCTCCTGTATTCTACCTGTTCTTGTTGGGGATGACGTATCTCCTGCATTCTACCTGTTCTTGTTGGGGATGACTGCCTCTCTACTGTATTCTACCTGTTCTTGTTGGGGATGATGCCTCTCTCCTGTATTCTACCTGTTCTTGTTGGGGATGACTGCTCTCTCCTGTATTCTACCTGTTCTTGTTGGGGATGACTGCCTCTACTGTATTCTACCTGTTCTTGTTGGGGATGATGCCTCTCTCCTGTATTCTACCTGTTCTTGTTGGGGATGACTGCCTCTCTACTGTATTCTACCTGTTCTTGTTGGGGATGATGCCTCTCTCCTGTATTCTACCTGTTCTTGTTGGGGATGACTGCTCTCTCCTGTATTCTACCTGTTCTTGTTGGGGATGACTGCCTCTACTGTATTCTACCTGTTCTTGTTGGGGATGATGCCTCTCTCCTGTATTCTACCTGTTCTTGTTGGGGATGATGCCTCTCTCCACCTCCTGGTGGTTCTTGCCAATGCGTATGGCGAGCCAGGAGCCCAGCTTGCCGTTGTAGAGGGTGTCCACTACACGGAAAACCTCTCCCTTGTTGAAGCTCAGGCCGTACGGAGACTCCTTCTCATACTCAAAGTGGGTCCGGATGTAGAACGAGTCACCCACATCTGACTCTACTATCCGACGGTAAACTGGAATTGAGGGAAAATGGTAGAAGAAGAAATGAAGTAGGGAAACATTTTCAGGTATACAATTGAAAGCGTGTGTAAAGTTCACATGTAACCAGGTTAACTTAAAATGTGTATTTCTGTGCAAACGCAAATCTATACACTCTCAGACCCTGTCAAGATCGCAACGTGCATTTATCTAACATCTGTTTTCCCCATGTTACTCACCATCCTTCTTCTTCTGGGCCAGAATGGTGACCTCTTCACCCCTGGGAAGGTCTAGGAGGAACAGCACAGCCTCCTCTCGGATGATGTTAGCAAAGTCTACGTTGTTTACCTACAGAGAGGAGGGAGAGAGAAGAACAGAGACTATCAGGTCTCCAGGGTTCAGGCCAGTCTACTTCCCCACCTCAACGCCCTGCGGTCCCCAGCACAATATCACGTTTATTTACCCTGCTGCAGAGCCAGCGTTTGAACCAGGAACACATGGGGTTGAATCATAGAGAACAACGTTCATTCTCCTCAGAAAGGAGACTTCAAGTCTATCTCAACTAGTCACACTGTGAAGGCCAGGAAACACTCACAGGCTCCCTGCCCAGGGGTGGAAAACAACATCCTGGTTTGTGTCTGAAACAGCACCCTATTATCTATAGTGCATTACTTTTCCCTACATAGTGAAGAGGTCAAAAGTAGTGCACTATATAGTGAATAGGGTGCCATTTGGGACACATTCCTGGAAGCCCACTCATAGGGAAAAGCACAGAGCCTAGATATGTGTTTGTACAGCAGGGAAGGAGGCTAGCAAAGAGGAGGAGTTAGCCCTCCCCACATACCACTTTGACCCATACTGTGGTGTGGGAGGAACACAAAGCATGGTGTGTTTCGTTAAAATGTGTGGCTAGTGATAAACATGATTAAATGAATCCAACTCTGATATCAGAGAGGACTTCCATCAGAGAACAATAACAACGACCTCTATTGTGTGGTTCAGAGTAAACAAAGGAAAGACAGAGAGGAGAAGAGCCAGGCGTTGACCTCAGACTGATTCACTGTAATTACCATTTTCTATCTCACATCACTATGACCAGTGACCACACAGTAGAGGTCATTGTTGATCCATCGGCTAGTGGGTCACATAGTTTAACAAAGTGTTTCCAACTAAGCGTGGGCAGCGATGAGAACGTTTAAAGAACGACAGCAGACGTTCTCCAGCTAGTACAGAACAGAACATACCCTTCAATACTAACTACTGTGGAAAAAAACAAACCACATATCCTGCGCACTTTCCAAAGAGGAAACTTCACAATGGCCTTGTTGACAAAAATGTGACAATCATTAAAAGTGATGAAACATACCCAACAGCTAATAATAATAAAATGTGTAAAGCAGGTATGAGATAAACTTCTTACCCTGAGAATCTGGTCTCCTTCCTCCAGACCTTCCTTGGCAGCTGGGCTGTCCTCCAGGACTCCGGCTACAAAGATGCCCACGTCGTTCCCTCCGGCCAGCCTCAGGCCAACACTCTCCCCCTTCTTAAACTTCACCAGCTTCATACTCGGCCTGCATGGGGAGTGGGCATCATACACAAATAGACGTTTAGATCCTACTGTTCTACAGGGAGCCATTACATTTCAGCAAATAACATGGTACTGACATATATGGTAATAATAAAATGGCTTTAACAGGAAGACTGAGGATTACCTGAGGATGCTGTCATCATGACCAGCGCTGGGCACTGGGGCATCAGAGGGGCTGACTGGAAGGTCAACATCAGGCTGGCCAGGCTGGGCATACACTGGCTTTGGTTCTACAGGACCAAACACACACTTCAGTCACATACTGATAGTATGATCACACACACTTGTAACACACTAACCTGGTAGAGGAATGTGAATGTAGAGATGACTATCTGAGTTAGAGTTAAATACAGTGGGGCAAAAAAGTATTTAGTCAGCCACCAATTGTGCAAGTTCTCCCACTTAAAAAGATGAGAGAGGCCTGTAATTTTCATCATAGGTACACTTCAACTATGACAGACAAAATGAGAGAGAAAAATCCAGAAAATCACATTGTAGGAATTTTAATGAATTTATTTGCAAATTATGGTGGAAAATAAGTATTTGGTCACCTACAAACAAGCAAGATTTCTGGCTCTCACAGACCTGTAACTTTTTCTTTAAGAGGCTCCTCTGTCCTCCACTCGTTACCTGTATTAATGGCACCTGTTTGAACTTGTTATCAGTATAAAAGACACCTGTCCACAACCTCAAACAGTCACACTCCAAACTCCATTATGGCCAAGACCAAAGAGCTGTCAAAGGACACCAGAAACAAAATTGTAGACCTGCACCAGGCTGGGAAGACTGAATCTGCAATAGGTAAGCAGCTTGGTTTGAAGAAATCAACTGTGGGAGCAATTATTAGGAAATGGAAGACATACAAGACCACTGATAACCTCACTCGATCTGGGGCTCCACGCAAGATCTCACCCCGTGGGGTCAAAATGATCACAAGAACAGTGAGCAAAAATCCCAGAACCACACGGGGGGACCTAGTGAATGACCTGCAGAGAGCTGGGACCAAAGTAACAAAGCCTACCATCAGTAACACACTACGCCGCCAGGGACTCAAATCCTGCAGTGCCAGACGTGTCCCCCTGCTTAAGCCAGTACATGTCCAGGCCCGTCTGAAGTTTGCTAGAGAGCATTTGGATGATCCAGAAGAAGATTGGGAGAATGTCATATGGTCAGATGAAACCAAAATATAACTTTTTGGTAAAAACTCAACTCGTCATGTTTGGAGGACCAAGAATGCTGAGTTGCATCCAAAGAACACCATACCTACTGTGAAGCATGGGGGTAGAAACATCATGCTTTGGGGCTGCTTTTCTGTAAAGGGACCAGGACGACTGATCCGTGTAAAGGAAAGAATGAATGGGGCCATGTATCATGAGATTTTGAGTGAAAAACTCCTTCCATCAGCAAGGGCATTGAAGAAGAAACGTGGCTGGGTCTTTCAGCATGACAATGATCCCAAACACACCGCCCGGGCAACGAAGGAGTGGCTTCGTAAGAAGCATTTCAAGGTCCTGGAGTGGCCTAGCCAGTCTCCAGATCTCAACCCCATAGAAAATCTTTGGAGGGAGTTGAAAGTCCGTGTTGCCCAGCAACAGCCCCAAAACATCACTGCTCTAGAGGAGATCTGCATGGGGAAATGGGCCAAAATACCAGCAACAGTGTGTGAAAACCTTGTGAAGACTTACAGAAAACGCTTGACCTCTGTCATTGCCAACAAAGGGTATATAACAAAGTATTGAGATAAACGTTTGTTATTGACCAAATACTTATTTTCCACCATATTTTGCAAAAAAATTCAGTAAAAATCCTACAATGTGATTTTCTGAATTGTTTTCCCTCATTTTGTCTGTCATAGTTGAAGTGTACCTATGATGAAAATTACAGGCCTCTCTCATCTTTTTAAGTGGGAGAACTTGCACAATTGGTGGCTGACTAAATACTTTTTTGCCCTACTGTAGCTACGGGATAGGAATGGGATAAACATTATGTAACACTAGAGCATGGTTCTTGAGAAAATCAGTGTTTTCTTGGGACCCAAGCTCATGAAAACATGTTCCCTTTTCGGGGCCTTAAGCGAGATTTGGTTTGAAGTTCCCCTTGACCTCACAGGCAAAATACACTATACTTACAAAAGTATATGTGGACACCCCTTCAAATAGTGGATTCGGGTATTTCAGCCACACCCGTTGCTGACAGGTGTTTAAATTCGAGCACAAAGCCATGCAATCTCCATAGGAAAACACTGGCAGTAGAATGGCCTTACTGAAGAGCTAGGTGATTATCAACGTGGCACCGTAATAGGATGCCACCTTTAAGTGCTGTTATTGTGAAGTGGAAACGTCTAGGAGCAACAACAGCTCAGCCGCGAAGTGGTAGGCCACAAAAGCTCACAGAACTGGACCGCGAGTGCTGAAAAGCACGTAAAAAACGCCTGTCCTGGGTTGCAACACGCACTACAGAGTTCCAAACTACCTCTGGAAGCAACGTCAGCACAAGAACGGTTTGTCGGGAGCTTCATGAAATGGGTTTCCATGGCTGAGCGGCCGCACACAAGCCTAAGATCACCATGCGCAATGACAAGCGTCCGCTGGAGTGGTGAAAAGCTCACCGCAATTGGACTCTGGAGCAGGGAAAACACGTTCTTTGGAGTGATGAAGCACACATCTGGCAGTATGATGGACGAATCTGTGTTTGGTGGATGCCCGGAGAACGCTACTTGCCCCAAAACATAGTGCCAACTAAGGTTTGGTGGAGGAGGAATAATGGTCTGGGGCTGTTTTTCATGGTTCGTGGTAGGTCCCATAGTTCCAGTGAAGGGAAATCTTAACGCTACAGCATACAATGACATTCTACACGATTCTGTGCTTCCAAATTTGTGCCAACAGTGTGGGGAAGGCTCTTTCCTGTTTCAACATGACAATGCCCCCGTGCACAAAGCGAGGTCCATACAGAAATTATTTGTTGAGATCGGTGTGGAAGAACTTGACTGGCCTGCACAGAGCTTTAACCTTAACCCCACTGAACACATTTGGGATGAATTGGAATGCCGACTGCAACCCAGGCCTAATCGCCCAACATCAGTTCCCGACCTCACAAATGCTGTTGTGGCTGAACGGAAGCAAGTCCCCACAGCAATGATCCAACATCTAGTGGAAAGCCTTCCCAGAAGAATGAAGGTTGTTATAGTATTAAAGGGGGGACCAAATCCATATTAACTCCCATGATTTTGAAATGAGATGTTCGATGAGCAGGTGTCCACATACCATGTTGTGTATTTTAGTTCACCCTCTTCACGGTGGAGAGATTTTTTTTTTTTTTTTTTAAATAGAATTTCCTGCAATTCTACACATTGTTGCCATGGGGTGTAGAGAATTCTTTGCAGTTTTAAAGCTAATTTCATGCAATTCTCTATATTTTGCCATGACTTATGCCATGCTAATATGATATTTGAATGAGAATGACTAACAAAATCAATGGGGGCCCCCTGGAGGTCAGGGCACCTGGTCGGTATTCGTTTATGACAGTGGAGGCTGGTGCGAGGAACAACAGGAGGACTGACTCATTGTAATGTCTGGAATGGCGTCAAACATGTGGTTCCCATGTGTTTGATACTGTTCCATCTATTCTATTCCAGCCATTACAATGAGCCTGTCCTCCTATAGCTCCTCCCAGCAGCCTCCTCTGGTTCCTGATTACTACAAGTTTACTGTAGATAGCTGGCTATACTAACTTAGCAATACATTTTTTTTATCTGACATGGCTAATGTCAGTGACTGACATTATAAGAGAAAAATTGCTGATGCACAATCCTATTTCGAAATTGCACCTTGTGAATTATACTATTCTAACTCTCAACAGTAAGTTGAGACCAAGGCTGAGTTCCTAGCCAAAATAAATAAATAAATAAATACATATATAGATATATTATTTTACTCTGACATGTCACGACCCACCATTAACATGTTCATGATGACCCATACTTTAAGAAAGACTGTGTGGGGAAGGCCCATAGTACTCTAGTCTAGAGGAATGAACTAGAGTACTATGGACTGGGCTTTTCTGATATGTGGGACAAGGAGTACAGAGTGCATTCCAATCTAGGGCGGAGGAGAGGGGGAAGCAGAGAGTAATAGGCACAGTACAGAGGAGTGTCAAGGCCTGTTTTGGTTCAGGCAGTTAGACAGGTGGAGGCAGCTGTGGAGGCAGCAGGGGCCCTGACTGACCTGGCAGTGGGGGCAGTTTGTCCTCTCTGGCCAGTGGCTGGTCGCTGATGGCCTGGATTAGGGCCTCCTGGGAACCTTTAACAGGAGTCGACATCACCCCGGGCTTGGAAATCCTCTCCTCATCTCGACTTCTGTGGCTAGAAAAAGAAACAGTTGATTATTTATTTTGGGTTTGTTCATTATTTCCTTTGTAGGCCTAACATGTGAGATGAAGAATGGTAGCAATTATGAAGAGAGAATAGAAAGGTGGATGGATGAACCCTGAGTCTAATTATTTATTTATTTTAAGTATAGGAGACAAAACAATGTCACACGACCTCTGCACCCTCTCCACAGAGCGCTTCCTACACAGGCTGCTTGGAGAAGGTCCTGTTGTTTTATCCCAGGGACGCAGCCACAGTGACGGAGTGTGTGATCTGTGTGTGTTGTTATGAGAGCGTTGTGTTACTGACATCACAGCGTGGAATGAGTGATAAGGCACTAGGAACAGTAAAGAACGGCCAAAACAGTAAGGAGTTAAAAAGGAGAACGGCCGTCTTCGACTCAAACTATTTGAACTACACGTTTATAGGGTCCGACCTAGTCTCTGCTGGCCTTGGTTTCACCTCTGCATCAGCAGCAGAGCAGACTCCAGGTGCTTTCAGCTATGTGGTCTACAGAATCCTCTCAACCCTACAGTATCACTGACAACCACACAGAGACCAGAAACACTACTCAGTCATACCGAAGCAGACATTTTTCAAAAAATGTTTTGATTGAGAGCTGTGTGCATTACAAATGATTCATTCCATTTCCCTTCTCAACCTTTTAACCAAACCACAGCAGCAGTACTGTATACCTGCCAGAGCCAGTCCCAGCTCCAGCTCACCACAGCCAGTGTTCAGATTCAGATGTGTGAATGCCGTGCTCCGTCTCTGCAGCTCTATTCGGCTGCTTCTTAGAACAATGGGTTCGAATTCCAGCCTGGTCACATGACCCCGAAGCTGGCACAGGACTCCAGCCAGCATCCAGCAGCTTTTTACTCAGGAGGAATGTAGCGGTAAGCTACACTACAGCTGGACTGTGCCACCATCTTACACCCAACACTCTCCCTCCCTCACACAGGACTTTAACAGGATAACATACACTCACTCTCCCTCACACAGGACTTTAACAGGATAATATGCACTCACTCTCCCTTCCTCACACAGGACTTTAACAGGATAATATGCACTCACTTCCCAAAGACAAAATCAGACTCAAACAGCAGCAAACCAAAACCTATTAGCTTGAAAAGTGAAATGGGGATCCTTGCCTTCCTAACATTCAATATCCTGTCTTTGTGAGAACAAATGAAAACACTCCATCAAAAGTGAGGAAACAAATGGGGGGGGAAAATACACACACATTTCCTAGACGCAAAATGCTTCTTTTTTAGTTGAGTTGAGTCAGCGACAACTTAAGATTTAAGATTAATTCACAACACATGGACCTAATTTCATCCTCATATTGAAAGAAAAATGGAGACTACCTTTTGATAATCCATATCTATTTCATACTTTGAATGAAAACTACAAGTGACAAATTGCAATTGCAATTATTCAACAGTAAAACTCCTGATAATGTGTTTGTAGTTCAGAGTGCATTGGGGACTGTAGAAATAAAGATATATTAAAAATGGCTGCAGTACATGCAGAGCAGTCTGCGCTGCAAGGGACGAATTTCAACAAAGCTGTAATCGCCTGTCTGTCTGTCTATTTGTCCGTCCGTCCGTCAGTCAGAGCGGGCCTATTGGCCGGTCCTGGCAGCAGCCCTTGTCCCCGTCCTAAATCTCCCGTGCCCTCCCTGCCCTGTCCTGGGTGAAATGGTGTTAAGAGGCAACACATCAACTAAACAGAAATTCCTACGTAGTGCTGTCCTTTTACCTTGCCTCCCTCCCTCCCTCCTTTCTCTGCTCTCCTTTTCTAAACACAACAGTACACAAGGATCAAAGCACAAATCTGCAATCTGTTTCCTTATTTCCTCCTGTGGCGTCAATCTAAGGTTACACTGTATAAATGGACATCTCAACCCAATAATCTTGTTGTGATAAAATGTGTTTTGCATCATGGAAAGAGGGATACTTTAATTTTGTAATTCCCATAGACCACTGTCGTAACAACCATCTAAAATGGGACTGTTGCACAGCTATATTTTGTTATTTGAGGAAAATTCCTTACAAAACTAAATGCAGGAGGCTAACTAACACTATTTCACAGTTCAATGAGGTACTCTCACAAATACGTTTTTTTATTTCAACTTTATTTACACAGGTAAGTAAACTAGTCAAGTCTTGATTACAATGACGACCTGATGGTATATTAGGGAATGTATTCTCACAGGGACAAGAGAAACATTTCACTATAGAGAAAACCTCAACTATGTGAACTGTCTGATTCTGGGGCAAATCTCTGTGGGAAGTGTGTCAAATTCCTGCCTGGCCTCCTGCATAGCAAATACATACTGTGATGAGTCCTGCAGGCATACTGGTCTGGTTATAGCCAATCCCTGCTGACACTCACCATTTAGTCCCTCTTGACTGACATTCATAAAGCGCAAACAGAGTATGGCTTCGAACTAAACTAGCAACATTCAAACCAAGTGCTCAAGGCTCATCAATACAAGGTTCAGGAATACAACATGTATTATGTTACTCATTGTGTACGCACACAAAGACAAGTAACACCAATTCAATATCCCCAAACCTAAAGGCTAACTCTGGAAAGAAAACGAGACAGAAAGACAGTTTATTGACCTAAGTACTAACCTAAACTCTAGGATGGTCTCAACAACTACTGGCAGGGTGTTTTTGTGACATTGTGACACTTACAGTGGGAGTATTCTGTGTAAGAATGTCCCTGCGTTCCTGCATTGAGACAAGAATTGTTATTCCACAGTGATGTTGACAGTTACATTGGGGCTGATTTACAGTAGTTGGTTACTGGAGTGGCTTGGTGACAAACAGGCAGCTGTAAATCACTAACAATTGGTCCCTCCAGATATCTAGCATCTATCTAGCCAGGCATTCATTCCAGCCTCTGATGACAAACTGACTTTAAAGCCATTACACAATTTTGCCATTCATCTGATTCCATATGGGCTGACAGGGCTTGGGGTTTAGACCCAGAGCATTGAGGAGAGACCAGTACCGCTATGAAGTACCAACCAACCGGCTGTTAGTTTTCCCATTTCAGATCAATGGTACAGCTGCTTATCTGCATTAACGCCATCATATCAGGATGTCTAAACACTACAGTACAGCAGCACTGAGGAAGGAGCTAAAGACAAGGTACAACAGGGGGCTAGGGGATGCTAAATCTGTGTGAGATCTCTGTCAAATAAATAGGACTGTTCACTGTGATTCAAAAAGAACGCACAGAACCAATACTTGCAGAATCTGAAATGAGCAGGGCATTTTCAGGTATCTGACCCTCCATACATGTGCTCTGCAGCAGAAATAGCCACAACAGGAGAGGACAGAGGACATGGTAGAGTTTGGAAGCAGAACACTTGACTTGTGTTTCGTTTTGAATCCAGGGCTTTCTTTTCTACAGAGCCTCTCCTCCAGGGCTCAGAGCCTTTCGCCAGAGAGAGAGACACACACAAAGCTCCATCTGGGCAATCCATCCCCATCCTGGTTAATTGCTGTGATACGGCAGGCCGTGTGATCAGAAACCAGCAGCAGCCTTTCCTTCCACAGCTCTATCCCTCCCTCCAGCCCCTCTGGGGTCAACACGCCACATAGTCAGTCTGAGAGGAACTGTCAAGCCTTGCTCTGTAAAGGCACCTCATCTACTGGTCTACTTCTCTGTATAGCGACTATCTACTTAGTCAGCTACGCAGGCAGCTATGCAGGCAAGCCAGTCGCCACTACTACATGTCTGTCAAAGCCGGTTACTGCATCTCTCCACTGCTTTCCATGCAAACTTACGTTAGCCTCCAACTGAAGAGATGGAAAGAGAAAATTGTGCAACAGAGGAAAGAAAACACAAGACATTCAATTGACTGGGAAAATGGAAGAAATGAAGCACATGTTAATATTTAGACAGTTTATCAAATATATAGTTAACATTGTACTGACTGATGCTTTGGCCCATTCCAGGCTGGTGGTGAGGGTTTAGGTTGTGATGAGTTATTATGGACACTGTATATAGGGTGACTATATGGTGAGCTATAGGGAGGGGTGCAGGGGACGGGACATCGATGTGGAAAAGCATCAATATCCTCTCCTCTGGCTCGCTGTGACCTCTGACCCCTACAGCAGGTCATTATGGGACTGCTGGGCTTATAGAGGCACATCTTTCTGTTCTATTCATCCTGTCTTCATTATCTATTGATACACAGCCCTCTAGAAGTGCTGGCGATTAACACTAACAAACCATTTACAGGCTTTAACATGACACATGATGAGGCTTGAGTTGCAGCGCTGTGGGTGTCTGTGTGATATGTATGACAGCTGTGTGTCCCATGAGGATTGTGCAATATATACTGTATGTGTGTGTTTTCCTTACCTGCCATTGCTAATCTGCCGTGGTGAGTGTCGGGAGGGGTCCGAGGGCTCAGACCGGGTAGGGGAGCGGGATCGACTGCCCCGTGCTCGATCATGGGATCGAGTGGAATGGTCTGAGGTCAGTGAATGAATTTCTGAAATGTCTGTTAGAACAAAGTGGTGTTTAATATGGCAATTGAACCATGACAAGTAAACTAAGAAAAAAAGAAAGTAAAAAAAAGAGAAGAGAAATCAGTGGAAAAAAGATGAAGTAGTAAGTTTTCCTTTTCAGATACCTCTGGGAAATTGCACCCACATAATATCATGCCATATTGTGAGCTAAACAAAATGGTGTTAGTCAATATGAGGTCGTTAAAACACGAGATTGATTGAGGTTAACGTCCTGTAGATAACGCACAGAGCTCCATCTCACCGTCTCGGTCGGAGTTGTTGCCGGAGGGAATGCTGTCGTCCATGTCGGGGATGTTGAGCAACGTGGCTCTGTCGTCTCTCTGCACCACCATCTTTAACTTGCCCTTTGACCTCTCGATCAGCTTCTTAGCATCTATTAGCGACAGGTTCTCGGTCACTGTGCCGTTAATCTGAAAAAAAGAAAGAGGCTGTTTAAGGAAGATTCTCATCATTGTACAGTTTAACTTTGGACTCGTGCAACAGCACACATACACCAAAGCCATACAGTACAAGACCTATAATGACGTTTAAAAATGTATGATTTTAGCAAATGTTCCACATGCTCAGTGAGACTGAACACATTATATTTTATTGCATAAAAATGAAATCACCACTCCCTTGTTTAAAATGTTTATAATGGAAGTCTCACAACCACATGTTATCCCTCTTCCTTGTACACGCTTTCATAGTTACTACATTTGGAAGACTCAAGTTCGATACAAGGACACTCTTTTGAACACAGTGAAGTGGACTAAAACAGTCAGTCAGAGTCCAGGGTGTACCTTCTTGTGATGAGGTAAATGTTTCCCATCAGCGACTGACTAGTCAGGAACAAAAGCGAGTGAAGGAATGCATGGAACGCATGGCCCTGCTTGAGGACTGAGTAGCATACTAATGAACTTTGAACTCCCATTACAGGCATCTCTCTGAGGGAACATATAAACAGCGTGGCTAGAAGTCATAGTGAAACAGTGTGTTGTGTTAATGAAGTCAGTATGACATTGTACATCCCTCCCCTCTCTAAGTCTTTGTGAGGCCCTGGCAACATTCCACTATTTACACGAGCTTACTAGTGAATGCAGGCCCAAAATATTGCCTCATGTGAAGTGGTATGCTTAGTATATATCTGCTCTGAATCTCAGCTCAGTCCCCGTTTCTTTGAGTGCCCGTCACAGGATTTGAACCGGTGGCATTCCTACTCCAGGTAATCGTCTATAACGACCAGCCCCATCATGTCTCTGGTTCTCACCTTCAGCACCACGTCTCCCTCCTGGATGTTTCCGTCCCGTGCTGCTAGGCTCTCTGGGGAGATGTCCTTCACAAAGATGTGGCTGGCCAAACGCAGACCATACTCTACTTTAAACAACAACAAAAAAACAATTTTAGCAAAGTACTGTGCAATACCACACCTTAAACTGTAGGGTCAAACTGACAATGCAAAGGAAAGAAAATCGGGCCTCCCGAGTGGCGCAGTGGCTTAAGGTACTGCATTGCAGTGCTAGCTGTGCCACTAGAGATTCTGGGTTCGAGTCCAGGCTCTGTAGCAGCCGACCGCGACAGACCCATGGGGCGGCGCACAATTGGCCCAGCGTCGTCCGGGTTAGGGGAGGGTTTGGCTAGCCCAGAAAGAAATCATTCATTCTGAAAACCTAAGCTGGACATTGCGGTGCCCACCTTCATTCTTGCGGGACTTGACAAGGGTGACTTTGGCGGGGCGAGACGGTGTAGAGGAACCTTGGGATCGGCCGGAGCGGGGCGAGATGCTCCTCTCTCGCGAGGCACTGTGTTCCCGCCGGCTGCTGTTGCTGCGTTCACGCTCGCGGTCGTTCGTCCGCCTGCTGGCCGTGCCGCCGCTCGTTGCTCCGTAGGCGCTGGTGGGCCCGCTGTGCGGCTCGCAACCATCGTCTTCATCCGTGTCCTCTTCCTCGTGCTCGGACATAGTCTCCCTGTCTCCCGGGCGGGACACCGGGATCTGAACCTTCCGTTTTCTTCTGATCGTCTGGGGGGAGAAAAGGATATATCATCATTCTCAACCACCTCAAATTACCTGGCTGGCCATTCCCGAGGAATACAACTCACTATTTTTGCATTCTTTCCACTCTTCCGAAGCTGCTGCACTGCGTACGCATGCTCTACGTTATCCATGGACACCGCATTGACCATTACCACACGGTCATTTTCCCTGGAAGGAGAAGAGAAACAAGGACGCTCAATCACGGTCAGGATCTACATTGACCACTCCCAAATCAAGACCATAGCGGTAACACATAGGGCTGGTTACCCAGACACAGATTAAGCCTTGTCCGGAACTAAAAATCAGGCTCACAAGAAAATCTCAGTTGAAAGTGTTTTCTGCACTTACGATAAGAGTCCTTCTGCTGGGCCTCCCTTCAGGACGTCGGAGATGACAATGGAAGTCTCACCACTCTGGAAGTGAGGGTTGTCCCGGCCCCCTGAGATGGCTATGCCGAACCCAAACCCTGGGGCCTGCACACATCACACACACAACAGAAGTTGGAGACATGACGTCTGGGACAACAGTGCATGTTTTCTTCATTTTATCCATCTGGGAGTTTTGCCTGAATGCACTTGATGAACATAACACTGTACACAGTAGAAGGATACATACTTCCTCAGTTTAGTTAGTATAGCAGATTTAATACATAGAAAAAAAACACAGCTACTCTAGACTCTAGTCATTTTATTTAAGCACAGTCAAAAGCTATAAAACCATCCCTTCATGTAGCCTAGATATAGCAATAGGATTAGTGTGTGTTATGTCCATGGTTGTCTTCAAGGAGAGAGAGAGAGAGAGAGAGAGAGAGCGAGAGCGAGAGAGGGGAGAGAAGAGCGAGAGGTGTCTGGCACAGTGATCTGATCTGCTCTCAGGGCTCTCTCCTCTCTAGTCAGTCTGTCACCTCTGACTGTAGCCTCCATTATCACAGCCAGCCTGACTCTGTCCTGACTCCTGATCTCCTGACAGATGGCCAGGCCAGGACGCCACTCAGGACTGGAGACCGAGAGGAGACACTTATAGTAACCGTGGTGGTGATACGCTCGCTGACACAACCACACATTGACAGCATGCCTCTAGCCTGGTCCCAGATCTGTTAGTACTGTGTAGGCAACTCGTATGGTTGTTGTTATGTTATTAAACATTGCACTCTTCCAGACAGCCAATGAGATAATCCCAGTCAACAATATGTCTACACGTCACCTGAGGTTACACTAGTCTAGTCCTGTGAGTGTATGTCATTGAAAGGTCTTAACACCACATTTTTTACAACATGCTTACTACAGTGCAATCATGGGGTAAACTAATTTAAGTGGTAGGCCTATACCAGTGTAAGTGGGATAATAATATGGTTTTGTAAAGGGAGTGGGTGGTGCCAGAGTTATGCCTTCACCACTGTCGTGATTCTACTCGTTACAGTAGTTGTTTTGCTTTCCAATGCTCTAGTGTAGGGGTTGTTAAACTATTTCAGCCTGGGACCAAATGAGAATTTCTGTGTTTTCCTGGGACCAAAGCTCCTGAAAACAGGCCCCCAAGGGGGCCTTAAGCGAGATTTGGTTCGGGAGGCCCACCTCACCTTGCGGGCAAAACATTTTTGAAAGTTAATTTTGTGCAATTCTACACATTTGCCATGGGACATAGAGAAAATGTGTCTGTTTTGAAGCAAGTTTCATCCAATTGTACACATTTTGCCATGACTTCTGCCATGTATCTGAGTGTGAGTGACTAACAAAATCACGGCTTCAAATATGCCTGTAACAGGCAGCATGCCGACCTGTTCCCTGTCCTGTCTCTTAAACAATGACAATACAGGGTTCTTATACCCCTACCCATAGTGCATTTGACCAATGAAAACAAGGCATTTCACATTCAAAAGACATGAATTACAATCTAAACGTCCTTCAGATCATAAACATACTTGAATATATACCAGCACATATCTCAATAACTGTCCTAAACCATGGTTAATGAATAACTAGACTTTGGGGATACGCGCTACAACGCACCCCACCTGCCCGTCAATTCTCTGAACAGGAAATTAACAGAACAATCTTCAATAAATGAGGAAATACAAGGTATTCGCACACATTTCTGACAATCTACCTTCACATTTTAATTAGTAAACAATATCACATTGTACTTTTGATCACTTAATGTATGACCAGAAACAGCCTATATTAAAAATCGGGAGATGCAGCACAACAAGAGTCTTCCGCAGAACTAACGGCCGGCGCTCCCAACTCACTCTTAACACACCGTTTCTCACCTTTTACAGATGACCAGCAACAATCAAGAGGACATCTCTAACCCACATGATTATCAATAAATAAATGTGCTTCTCATCAACAGTAAATCATCGTCAGTGTCTGGTTATTCATCATTTCTTTAATTCAAGTGATGGAGGACATGGGACAATCATCACAGTGACTGACATCACAAGAGAAAAACTGCTGATGCACAACCACATTTAGAAACTGCACCTTGTGTATTTTACTATTCTAACTCTCAACAGTAAGTTGAGACCCAGACAAAAAAAAAGTATTGGCAACAGTGTCAGTGAACTCTAATTTGAATAAAAAAATGATTAAATCCATGGATTTAAAAAAAGACAAATATTTATATAGGGTACTAGTAGTGGTGGGCAGGAAGAACATTGCTACAGTTACATATCAGGATATTATTTTTGACCACATATCGTATCTTTTTGACAATAATTGCAATAGTATTTTATTTAGTTGAGTTATTTTTGCACATTTTATTTCCATGATTGATCACTTGTTTACTCATGGCTTTCTCGACCCTCTGCAGCAGACATATGGTAAGCAATATGTTCAGAACATCGAATTGCAATAAAATCACAGTATCGACTCGCAATACATATAGAATCGTGAGAATTGCAATACATATTGTATCGGTACCAAAGTATCGCGATAATATATCGTGAGGTCACTGGCAATTCTCAGCCGTAGGTACTCACATAGACCAGTTCATGTGTAGTCTACACAACATACAGTATTCCCTGTGATCCTGGAGTGTCATGGGGATGGCTGCCAACAGGAAGAGAAGAGAAACACACAGGAAGAGGACGCTATATAGCTCTCTCTTCCTCACCGCAGCTTCCTGACATCTGTATGCTGGGCCCATTGTGTGTTTCATCAGCACACTTCCTGATCCTGCAGCTGGCCTTCCCGGCACTGAGAGAGAGGGATGATGATGTAGGGATGGAGAGGGCTACATAGGAACAGAGAGAGAGAGAAAAACGGAGAAAGGTAAACACTTACTCTGTGAAGGGTCACTGTGTGCTGTTCCCATATTACAGTTTCCTCCATCGCTGCGCTCTAAGACAGGGAGAGAGAGAGAGGGAGAGAAATGTCACTATCATTAGGGTAATGAGGGTAAGCGGTTAACACTGTGATAATGAGCATTCTGAACCAGGGTAAAAGTCCACGGGAGGTAATGTATACAGAGTAAAAAAACGAAACTCAAAATGAAAGGATTTTCTTCTAAAGGTTGACAGAGAGATTGAACTTGTGGTAGACCTCGGAGTGTCTCTGGGTGGCTGGATACTCAGTCATGGTTTTAAAAGCCTATCATGTGCTCCCTCCGTTTGCAGAGCACTTGTGATGGTCTGGGTTTCATGCCGAGAGGAGAGGAGGCGGAGGCTGCCTGGAGGGCAATGCTCTTTACTGGGTACCCAGCGGATTGACAGAGAGAGGAGAGAGAGAGAGCCTGAGGACCATTATACCCCAAACACTGACTGACTGCACCACAGACCACTGGGATGTTCACCACTGCAGTGTTACTTAACACACAGACATGCACACACACACACACACAGCAGCAGCTTCGCCACCGTTGGTTCCCACATGTCCGTGTTACTGCATCACTGGGGGTGAGACAGACCCTGGAATTGCTTGCACTTTTGTGAGTACCAATGTGAAGTGTAATCTGCAAACATTATAGACGTGTGTTGCACAGAGTAGACAGCCCGCACAGATTCAATCTGGTTTACAGTGCAAGAGAACATTTGTTTGCTATAAAAAGATGGACAATCTTCAGTTTGTTTTGAGGTTCATCCTAGGTGAGAAAGGTCTACCTGGACCTCGGTGCTGCTTGCCAGTGTGGATTAAGCTAAACAGTAACACAAAAGGAAACACCAGCGACCAGACAGTGGTGGTGAATTCATCACACAAGCAGGCAGCTCCCTCCCTCTCTGGGTCTAACACTGTCCTCTGTCCTGTCCTCTGTCCTGTCCTCCCCACAGTAAAGCTCCACCCGTGACTGCGTTTTGGCCTGCAGCTGTAAATCACAGCTCTGCACCCACAAATCCACTTTTAGAAGTCTGACTGATGCACAACAAGCCCTTCTGGTATCCTGGCATTTAGCTGTAATGATACAGCTGCTCTAATGCAGAAGACCTGCGCTGGAGAAGAAAAAGAAAAACAAGCAAACACCTAACAACATTATGACCAACCTCCTCTTCATCCCCATCATCACAGTAATCATCCTCAGGACTACTGCGGTCTCCTCTAGACAGTTCATGTTTTGTCTGGCTAATGCTGAGTGGACCTGGTGAAGACAGCACAAATATGAGTCCCGGGTATTTGGTGCGGGGCCCAGAAATGGAGATGTTGGTTTGGGAGAGCTGAGAAGCAGGGTGGAGACAGCCATGGAGTTCACAATAAGTGACACAGCATAGCCTTCTTTCATACGAACATGTCTGGAATGGCCAGACTGGGAATATTATGCTAATATTATATGACTAAGAAGTTACAGGAATAACATGACCAGCAACATGCATTTTTCCTCAGAAATCCTGTTTGACTCAGTGTGTTGTCAGAGTGTGGGTAGGAGACGGGCTAATGTTGTCAGAGTGTGGGAAGGGAGAAGGGCTAGAGTTGTCAGGTTGTGGGTAGGGAGAAGGTCTAGAGTTGTCAAGGTTGTGGGTATGTACAATACGGTCGTTTTGCCAGGGTATGGGTATGTACAGTACGGTTGTTTTGCCAGGGTGTGGTATGTACAGTACGGTCGTTTTGCCAAGGTATGGGTATGTACAGTACAGTCGTTTTGCCAGGGTATGGTATGTACAGTATGGTCATTTTGCCAGGGTGTGGGTATGTACAATACGGTCATTTTGCCAGGGTGTGGGTATGTACAATACGGTCCTTTTGCCAGGGTATGGGTATGTACAGTACGGTCGTTTTGCCAGGGTGTGGGTATGTACAGTACGGTCATTTTGCCAGGGTGTGGGTATATACAGTACGGTCATTTTGCCAGGGTGTGGGTATGTACAGTACGGTCATTTTGCCAGGGTGTGGGTATATACAGTATGGTCATTTTGCCAGGGTGTGGGTATATACAGTACGGTCATTTTGCCAGGGTGTGGGTATATACAGTACGGTCATTTTGCCAGGGTGTGGGTATATACACAGTACGGTCATTTTGCCAGGGTGTGGGTATATACAGTACGGTCATTTTGCCAGGGTGTGGGTATATACAGTACGGTCATTTTGCCAGGGTGTGGGTATATACAGTACGGTCATTTTGCCAGGGTGTGGGTATATACAGTACGGTCATTTTGCCAGGGTGTGGGTATATACAGTACGGTCATTTTGCCAGGGTGTGGGTATATACAGTACGGTCATTTTGCCAGGGTGTGGGTATATACAGTACGGTCATTTTGCCAGGGTGTGGGTATATACAGTACGGTCATTTTGCCAGGGTGTTGGTATACAAGTGTTCTCTTGAACTCCCCATATCTCTGTAATGAACACACAGTTAACCCCTTGACCCTGATTTTCATGGCAGCTCAATGTGGATGTTATTCATGTCCATAATTGGTGCAGGCAGGCAGGGTTTGTGCTGCACCTCCCTCCCTTTGTCTGCCCCTGAGACTCATTCAGTCCACCATTATCTGAGGGGGGGGGGGCTGACCCATTTAGCCAAAGCTGCCCCCTTACCACACATTCCTGTCAAGTGTTTGTACGGCTGGAGGTCATACATTTTGCCAATAGTACACTGCAAAACAGACAGTGGGGGCCCATGCTATGAGAAAAATGTCCATGCCGTTTGTGGACCACGTGATAAGGGGGCCTCGTCGTAGGATGAACACGACAATTTCCGGCGCCGACAGAGATGGCTGCCTCGCTTCGCGTTCCTAGGAAACTATGCATCACAAGCATTTCGCTACACTCGCATTAACATCTGCTAACCATGTGTATGTGGCAAATAAATTTGATTCGATTTTATTTGAAGCTATAAGGGGACAGGTAGGGAGCAAGGTTGTAACTGACATACATACTCTGTATGGCCAGTAACTGGATACATTCAATTAAAACTGTGGCCAGATCACATTTTAAAGAGATTTGTCTCTATCCCATACACAAGCAAACTACGTCCAGCAGAGTATCAACGCACAGCATTAACAATATATGCCTGATCTCTCCCTAAATACGGGAGCCTGAGACAATGAAGAAGGCTTATAATTCACTGCACTTACCCTAACCATCCCCCCTCACACACCCCCTTCCAGCTGTGGGCCCAGATGTTAGTAGACAGTGCAGACACACACACACACACACGCGCTGAAGAATCTCCTCCAACGCCCATTGTTTTCCTCCCTCTTCCACTCACATGGTTTTTCCTTTCACTGCTGTGGTGACTCAGAGAGTGGCCTTAGTAGTGGGACGTGTCTGCCTGGGAAGGGCGTTATCGTATCGGTAGGGTGTGACTGGCAGTACCGGTCATGAGGGCGCAGGGCATAACGGTTATCGGTAGGCCTCTGGGTCAGAGAAGGGTGGTTAGTGAGTCAGGAGGAGAGGACTGTTTACCCCAGTGCGGCTAAACTCTGCTCTCGTCTTCTCCTCTGATGGGATTACCTTTTTAAACGATGCACCATAATCTGGAGCACCGATTAAACAGCTTGTTGTGAAGTGTGAGTAGAGTGTAGAACAGGGTCTGGTACAGAGAGAACACTGCAGAAATCAGGTCCCAATCTGAGGACATTACGCATGGCTGTTACAGCCATAAAAAGACATGTGCTATTGCTGCTGTGTTCTACTGCCAGGAACAATCCTAAAGAGGCCATCTGCAGGGACACTATTTAAAAGGCCAGTGGAACTTGTTGCTATGATATGCATTAGTACTACACATTGAATACAGAGAACAATACCACCGAACATTAGCATTCCTGTTGAAAATAAATGCAGATGGCCAAATCCCTGACTGGGACCTTTTCTGCCCTCCTAGACACCCATGAACAGTAGGAGAACACCGGGAGTGAATATTCTTTCAGCCAGGAAAGCACAGCCTTGCATTCACCCATTTGACTCATGTAGCAAATGCTAACAAAACTATCTGATGGAAACTGTTACAGGAATATTAAGCCTTGTAGCATAGGGCCAAAGCAAATGACTAGCTAAACAACATCTGACGTTCCAGAAAAAATATGACCGGAACAAATACCCGCAAAATGGTGATTCTCTCATCTCAAAGTCACAGTAGAGTAACATAAAACAATGAGTGCCTTGATATTACGAGGGGGATGTTTGGTATATTTATACCATGATTCACATTTAGTCAGACTTGAGCCATGGCCAGAGAGGCCCTGTTGAGAAACAAAGAGTAGGCAGGTGTGGACAGCCCAGTGTACAGCCTGGGCCTTGGCTTGATCTGTGGTTAAAGGGGCTCTTTGTGTTACTGAGCCCTCCCAGAGACAGCAGTGCAGGCCATACCACTGACAGCCCAGAAATAACCTGTAGCAGACAGCTTTCAGCAGGAGGACTGGGAGTCTTTCATGCTATGTGTTGTAGTGTTTAGGTATATAACAAACTCCCTCGTCCTGATTCTCTGTCTAGCGATGGTGCTCTGTCTGTGTGCATGTGTGATTAGCAATTGAGTGTTAGATGTGGATGAGAAGGTTAGCTACCTCACTCATTAAATGATGACGGTGCTCTTGTGCTCTCTCCTCATTACTCCCTCATGCTGGAAGGAAGTCAAGCTGCTATAAATAACTCCTGTTATCCATGATGATTACAGGCGTGGTTTTCACTCAGACAATCTGGAATCATGCAGGATAATCAGTAGGACAAAAAGGTGTGAGGAAGCATGGGGCAGGTCACCTCCATAGAAATAGAACTACAGAACACTGACTTGAACGGGGAGGCCCGTTTTAGTCATTCTATGGTCACTTCCTCCTGCCGCTGTAAATACAACGAAGTGGGGAACTAACAGTTCGAGTTGGTAGCTAGCTAGCTCTCCCTTTTCATGAGAACTATTAATTTGTATTCTTTCATTTCAAAAGGGAAAATAGGCAATAATAATGACTCAGACAATACTGAGGTATAATAGTTCCAGATTTAGCTAGACAGTTCATTTCTCATTCATAGGCCCATGCAAGCATACGAGGGAAATTCACAAACAGTAGCCTAACAACTTTTTTCAGTGTCAGGTGTCTAACTAGAGCAAGAGAAACCAAACGTGATGAGACCAGGTGATGAGGTTAAGTCAAGTGGTCAGTTATGACCGATCTCATGAGCAAACAGGAAACACAGGGAGCGAGGGGGAAGTTTCTGATCTCTGCGTTCCTTGATTACATGTCGCAGTCCACTATTAGTCATCATCCCTTTATGGAATCAAAAACATGGGAGTGTCACTGCCAACATAGTGTCCTTGTACTGTCAACAGCTGATTTGGTGTTTGGTCAGGTTTTTGTAGCATTATTTGTTATAGCTAGTAGTCTTCATGCTCTCCTTCAGCTGTCCCCATAGGATAACCCTTTAAAGAACCCTTTTGGGTTCCAGGTAGAACCCTTTCAAAAAGGGCTCCTGCAGGGACAACTGGAGAACCCTTTTGGAACCTTTTTTCTAAGAGTGTATGGTTCATATAGGAAGGATAAATCTAAACACAAAAATGGTTGACTTTAATGTGAAGGTTGCTGTGAAGTAAAATCCTTATGGAGCATTAGGTCAGTGTGTCTGTGTGGCCGTGATTATATGGAACAGGAAGCTACCAATAGCAGGATTAGCCCACAGGAAGTTGAGTTCCCTTCCTGTTTACAATGAATAATTTCAGCTTGGAGAGAAAATACCCTGGACGGAGAAAGAGAGCTCCTTGGAAACATAACTAATCATATTGAAAACACTTAAGACAAGGTAAAACAATTCAGCCAAACCCACAGATTTCTCAAATTATAAAACATAAGTGTTACATGAGGCAAAATGCTGTATAAACATTACATATGGTAATTATTCAAAGGCCATAAAGTCAGTGTGATACAATACTTACTCAAACACAGAACATGCACATTTCAGAGAGAGTGGACCAGGTTTCTGGTTCTGATCAAAGAAAATAAGAGTTCCTGAGGATGTCTTGTCTGTCTGCCAGAGGGGAGGCCTATAGCTCAATGGGTGTCATCTTTAGATGAAGACCAGACACACAACAACACTCCAGGAATAAAAGCCAGTTCTAGAGTCAACATGGACTTGGGACATAGTCCATAACACATAGACAGAGACACAACTACAGACGCTAGCTATTCCCTATGCAGCAGCATCTGCACTGAATCACCATATAAGCCACTAGTAGTGTTCTTCACCATAGGCCTACCACACAGAGTTCTAGCCAGCACCTGCTCTGACCGCTCATGGAGGCTGAAGGTATAATTAGGTGATCAAGTCATAGCCTTATTTTAGGGCATTAAATCAGCCACACATTTTTTGTTGCCCAAATAAAAAGACTAATTACAGTGTGGATTTGTTTGGTTATATTTTACTAAAAAACCACAGCAATAATGGATGGGTAGATTATCTATGAATGGAGGTATTTAAGGGAAAAGACTGGGGAAACAAAACAACGTTGCACAACACATCAAGTTTGCCCAGCAACCAGGCTGTCAGGCATGACTGGTTGGCCCTCAAAAACAATACAGTCAAAATGAATGCAATCTAACCAGAACATCAATGCAAATATTATACTGGTAGGCTAATGATTGATATTGAACACATAATTGTGGTGCATTGAAATGTAATTCTGTATTGCAACAGTTTTGTATTCAATGACAGACGACGAGCTCACTTCCCTTCCACGGCACAATTGTACTTCCCTGAAGGGAAATCCTCTAGGTCACAATCAAAAACACACACACACCCTTGCACTAGTGCTCCAGATTTTCTGATTTCCAAATAGAAACGTGTAGGCCTAATCTGCCACCTAAATCTGCTGTAGAACATGGGTACATTATTTCTACAATACATTATATATACAGTACCAGTCAAAAGTATGGACACACCTACTCATTCAAGGGTACTACTTTATTTTGACTATTTTCTACATTGTAGAATAATAGTGAAGACATCAAAACTATGAAATAACACATATGGAATCATGTAGTAACCAATAGTGTTAAATCAATGTACTTTAGATTTGAGATTCTTCAAAGTAGCCACCCTTTGCCTTGAAGAGAGCTTTACACACTTGGCATTCTCTCAACTAGCTTCATGAGGTTGTCACCTAGAACACATTCAATTAACAGGTGTGCCTTGTTAAAAGTGAATTTGTGGAATTTCTTTCCTTCTTAATGCATTTGAGCCAATCAGTTGTGTTGTGACAAGGAAGGAGTGGCATACAGAAGATAGCCCTATTTGGTAAAAGACCAAGTACATATTATGGCAAGAACAGCTCAAATAAGCAAAGAGAAGACAGTCCATCATTACTTTAAGACATGAAGGTCAGTCAATAAGGAACATTTCAAGAACTTTGCGCAGTCGCAAAAACCATCAAGCAATATGATGAAACTGTCTCTCATGAGGACCACCACAGGAAAGGAAGACCCAGTTACCTCTGCTGCAAAGAATAAGTTCATTAGAATTACCAGCCTCAGAAATTGCAGCCCGAATAAATGCTTCAGAGTTCAAGTAACAGACACATCTCAACATCAACTGTTCAGAGAAGACTGTGAATCAGGCCTTCATGGTCGAATTGCTGCAAAGAAACCACTAACTACTAAAGGACACCAATAATAAGAAGAGACTTACTTGGGCCAAGAAACACAAGCAATGGACATTAGACTGGTGGAAATCTGTCCTTTGGTCTGGAGTCCAAATTTGAGATTTTGTTTCCAACCGCTGTCTTTGTGAGAGGCAGAGTAAGTAAACAGATGATCTCTGCATGTGTAGTTCCCACCGTGAAGGATGGAGGTGGTGGTGTGAGGGTGCATTTTGGTGACACTGTCAGTTATTTATTTAGAATTCAAGGCTCACTTAACCAGCATTGCTACCACAGCATGTTGCAGCGATACGCCATCCCATCTGGTTTGCGCTTAGTGTGACTATAATATTGCTTTTCAACAGGACAATGACCCAACACACCTTCAGGCTGTGTAAGTGCTATTTGACCAAGAAGGAAAGTGATGGAGTACTGCATCAGATGACCTGGCCTCCACAATCACCTGAACTTAACCCAATCGCATAGTCACTTCACCCCTACCTACATGTATAAATTACCTCTACTAACCTGTACCCCCACATACGGACTCGGTACCGGTACCCCCTGTATATAGCCTCGTTATTGTTATTTTATTGTGTTACTCTTTATAATTTCTTACTTTAGTTCATTGGGTAAATATTTTCTTAACTCTTCTTGAACTGAACTGTTGGTTAAGGGCTTGTAAGTAAGCATTTCACGGTAAAATCTACACTTGTTGTATTCGGCGCATGTGGCAAATAAAGCTTGATTTGATTTGAGATGGTTTGGGATTAGTTGGACCGCAGAGTGAAGGAAAAGCAGCCAACAAGTGCTCAGCATGTGGGAACTCCTTCCAAGACTGTTGGAAAAGCATTCCAGGTGAAGCTGTTTGAGAGAATGCCAAGAGTGTGCAAAGCTGTCATCAAGGCAAAGGGTGGCTACATTGAAGAATCTAAAATATATTTTGATTTGTTTAACACTTTTTTGGTTACTACATGATTCCATATGTGTTATTTCATAGTTTTGATGTCTTCCCTATTATTCTACAATGCAGAAAATAGTAAAAATAAAGAAAAACCCTGTAATGAGCAAGTGTGTCCAAACTTGCTAGCAACTTTTGACTTGTACTGTATATATTTCCTTCTTATACTAAGGCCAAATGATCACACTAGATGTCGTTTTACCTTGACAATCTTTGTCAACTCCCTGGGCACTGCTCTACACAGGTGCTGTTATAAACACTCGGTCTCACAGACACAAACACCCACCCCAATACACACTAAAAACAAGGCCTTAATTCATTTTATATACACCAATCCTTTAACGGTGGGAATGATTCAGAGGAGCAGCGTACAGTGCTCCTAGTACACCAGTGCAGCTAACAGTTTTCAGGGCTCTCTTTTTGATGTGAGTGGGTCAACCCATGCGTGAAGAAAAACACCTGGAAGAGCTGTGTGTGGAACAGTGGACATCAAAATCCACAGACGTCCACAAACAGGACCAGTGACCACCACCGTATTACTGGACATTTTCATATTGACAGCTGTCTTACAAGGCAATGCCACTGACTGGACTTACTGCTGGAAGGCTGCAGCTCATTGCTCAACACAGCAACATATTTATCCTACAAAACTGAATAGAAGGACTACAGTGGATAACACAAGCTGGAGAATTACAGGAGGAAGGCCAATGTACAGAGAAAATCCATGGAAAAAATGAGTAGCTAAGAGCAACGGAGTTGGCTTCTATATTGGGCACCCTGAAGACCCAAAATAGAGATGCGACTAAAGGCGTCCACATGCTTCCCAGACAAAACAGTTCGGAAGAGTTTGTGGATATATAATGACGACGTGACGTTTGTTTGTTATGGACTTCGGTAAGTTTTTTTTTGGTTCTTCGGGCACAAAAAAAAAAAAGTTTCTTGAGGCACGCCGAAGTCTGTAGCCAAAGTCCACACCCCTCCGTCAGCGATTGGTCAACAGTAGGGCTTCTTCAGTAAAGTCTTTGTTGAGAGACGACTCGTTTTCATGCACATTATTTTATTTAGAAATACCACACCAACAAACATCATAGTTATAAAACTGCGCGACCAAACTCTTGAGTCATCTTCGATTAATTCTGAATATTTTAAGGAAGTGTATACTGGCTACGGCATCTGAAAATGGACAACCAGTACACTTTCTTTCAAGCGAATGTACACATGTGGTAGCTCAGGAGGAGGAGGGGCGCCTGGTGCCTTGGGTTGTGTGCAGCCCTCTGGATGGCTGGCGTTCTGTAATGGGCTGTACATCACTGCTCCACTCAGGAGATGTGACAGATTCCACAAACAACAGGCTGCTATCAGCCAACCACAGACAGGCTCCAGAGCAGAGAGAGCTGTACCGACAGGATGACATGACACCACAGGCTTTCCTATGACATAACCCTCCCTAAGCTCCTCCTCATAATATTTGGGATGTGTGTACTGCGTAAGGTAAAACCCCCCTCATTTCACAAGCCTGATGAATACTGGAGATACTAGAGAACGCTTCCCTTTCCATTGGTTTGGATCATCTATGCTCTTATGTACTCAACAGCAATGGAGCCCAAATTATTACTACTTTCATCTCGATTGTCAAATTAAAATGGAGGTGCCAACTCAACCGCTCAGACAATATTAGCCTGCTGCACTAAAAGGAAATGTAAAAAAAAACTGTAGTAGAAAAAATAAAAATAAAAAAGAATGCTTAATCCGGTTAAGCGCTTTTTTTCTACAATCAGTCTATTAATAGCCTGTGTGCCTGCTCTGTAGGAGGAGAGAAAGAGGGAGAGAGGCCCTGCAGACCCATCACACTGGCTTTAGAATTTTAGAGTATAGCGAAGGCAAGCGTCGGCCAATCAGACGTGGGCAACACCCACAGCAGCGGCATGTACCAGCAGCCAGCTTTTCCTCGTGATGTTACCGTGGGTAAATGTAACCATGGCAACCTTATCTGTCCTCTAGCTGGATCCCAGAGGAAGGAGGGCCCAGAATGCAGCTGCATCCTCTGCCCTGTGACACACACACAGAGAATCACATGGTCTGGCTGAGAGGAATGCACACATTACCAAACCCACTTTCACGCAATCGCAGCGCTCTGGAGTCACACCGGTTCTCATATTAACATGTACGTACAACACTATATATGCAAACACATGCGCAAGGTAAACACAGAAAACATGCCTTTCGAGTGTGGCAGTAAGGACAGTAGCTGAACGCACCTCTACCCAGTAAGGAAAGAAGTCCCAGCAGACCGAGTCCCACTAAACTGTGATGAGAGGGGACAGCCAGCAGGCTGATGATACAGTGCTGCCTCGCTGCTGAATGTGCTGACACACTAAAACATGCTGGAGTCAATTAATTTCAACCAGCACTGACTCGTTCAGCTCATACCCTGAGAACTCACCGTGTCACACTCATCATCAAGCTCTCATTGGGGATTTCTGCTTTGCAAACATGACGGACACACTAATATCAGAATAAAATACAAAACCTATAATCCATGGCATCCAGGATTAAAAAGTAAATCTCTACCATGTTCCTCTCTCTCGTTCTCAAAGGTCCATTCTCTCTCACAAAGGCAGGATAGATAAGCTGGAAAAGACTAGTCGGAACAGACACAAACCCCACGTGAATAGCTACTGTATGAGGCTCCATGGTGACCTTCACTTGCAGCTCATAGTGTGATGTCAGTCCCAGGAGCTGGGAGCATGGCCTGTGGGACACAACACTGTTTGTGCATGGCGCGTGCTGGCTGTGTACTACTGTCTTTAATGTTAAGGAGGATTTACTAACAGAAGCCTTCCCTCAGGCTCTGTAGGCTCTGAGCCTTTGGTTGTTTACTGATCCTCCTCCACTCTCACATCTGGGATGGTGAGTGGCAGCTCTGGGTGACCTGCCTGGTCTCTAGCAGCAGGAAATGGGAGCGGTTTTCTTTCAAATACCAGGCCAGCTGAAGAATTAGAAACATATTATAGTTCTGCTCCTACATCAGGCGACTGCAGCACAGAGACAATCCTGACTGGCTTAACCCCTGTAACTTCCAGAGGATGCCAGTCTGATGACCGGCCTGTCCTCTACCCTCTAACCGGTCAGAGAACTTCAACAACAGTAGAGCTTATTATATATTATAAACTTGGTGGTTTGAGCCCTGAATGTTGATTGTCTGAAAGCCGTGGTATACCACGGTTATGATAAAACATGTATTTGTACTGCTCTAATGACGTTGCTAAGGTCAATATACCATGGCTAAGGGCTGTATCCAGGCACTCTGTGTTGCGTCGTGGCTAAGAACAGCTCTTATCCGTGGTATATTGACCATATACCACACCCCCTCGAGCCTTATTTCTTAATTATAGCACTGAGATCAACTTCTCACTGCTCTAAGGAGTGAAGAATGGTTATTTTTGAAAGCTGTAACTATAATGGTATTACATATGTATAATGTCAAGTGTTGCTGCATCAAAGGTCGCTGCTCTGCCTGCCATGTCCACTGATCCCTCCCTCCCCATCCATCCATCCATCCATCCATCCCGTCGGTCCTGTGAAATGGGACCAGATTTCTCTACATGCGCTTAAGTCAAATTTTGTGAAACATGGGAAAGTTATGCTGCTTTGAAAGTTGATACACTTATGAGACATGACATTGAGATGTTGCTAAGATTTCCACTCTTGCTAGAAAGCTCCTTTGTTTACGCCCATTCACACCCTCTTAAACCTTAGCCCCACCCATCTCCTTAAGAATTCACATGCTAATGATCACATCAGCATGACATTGTCCTCTAGAAAGTCTTCTCTACTTAAATCTTCTCCCAACTGAGATCCGGTAGATAGCACCAGTTAAATTCAGTGCAGCAATGTTTTTGAGAGCTGTAGCAACACTTTTGCAGTTGTCCATAGCTATATCTTTCCATAACATCTGCGGTAGCAAAGATGATCTATACAGTGCATTTGGAAAATATTCAGACACCTTGACATTTTCCACATTTAGTTACGTTACAGCCTTATTCTAAAATGGATGACATTTTTTCTTCTCAATCTTCACACAATACCCCATAGTGACAAAGCTAAAACAGGTTATACATTTTTGTAAGTTCATTACAAACAAAAAAACTGAAATATCACATTTACATAAGTATTCAGACCCTTTACTCAGTACTTTGTCGAAGCACCTTTGGCAGCAATTACAGCCTCAAGTCTTCTTGGGATGACACTACAAGCTTGGCACAACTATTTGGAGATTTTATCCCATTCTTCTCTGCAGAAGGGATGGTTCCAGGTTTCCTCCAGACGTGACGCTTGGCATTCAGGCCAAAGAGTTCAACCTTGGTTTCAATTGACCAGAGAATCTTGTTTCTTATGGTCTGAGTGTCTTTAGGAAAACTCCAAGCGGGCTGTCATGTGCCTTTTACTGAGGAGTGGCTTCTGTCTGGCCACTACCATGAAGGCCTGATCGTTGGAGTGCTGCAGAGATGGCTGGTCTTTAGTAGGGTTCTCCCATCTCCACAGAGGAACTCAAGAGCTCTGTCAGAGTGACCATCGGGTATCCTCCCCTACCAAGGCCCTTATCCCCTGATTGCTCAGGATGGCCAGCTCTAGGAAGAGTATTGGTGGTTCCAAACTTCTTCCATTTAAAAATGATAGAGGGCCAATGTTTCTTGGGGAGCTTCAATGCTGCAGAAATTTTTTGGTATCCTTCCCCAGATCTGTGCCTCGACATAATCCTGTCTCTGAGCTCTACGAACAATTCCTTTGACCTCATGGCTTGGTTTTTGCTCCGACATGCACTGTCAACTGTGCATATTGCCAGGTGTGTGCCTTTCCAAATCATGTCCAATCAATTGAATTTAACACAGGTGGGCTCCAATCAAGTAGTAGAAACATCTCAAGGATGATCAATGGAAACAGGATGCACCTGAGCACTATTTTTTGTATATTTTAGAAATATACACATTTTTTGTTAGTATATTTCTAAAACCTGTTTTCGCTTTGTTATTATGTGTGGATTTTGTATTTATTTAATCCATTTCAGAATAAGGCTGTAACAGAATGTGGAAAAAGTCAAGGGGTCTGAATACTTTCAGAATGCACTGTATACTGACCAGGGAAGCTCCCCTTCTGTTATAGACAGAAGCCTGTGACATGACAGACCAATCAGGAGTCATCTCTCAGCAAGTCCAAACCCTCCATTACCTCAGCCAATCATGTCTAGCCAGGAAGGATCCTGTCTTTCTCCCTACATAGCTTGCTTTCTAATTGGCTCATAATTTTTTTTTAAATATTCATATTTACAGATCCCATACAAGTTTGTATTTATGGAACAATAAAGTTCACATGTTCAAGAAGGCATTTCAGAAGAAGAAAAAATATTTAAAAATGACCCTACTGTGAAGTAGAAACTAGAATCAAATGTTTACGATCCTGTAACCAGTCACAAATGAGGATGATTTCCTCCAAGAGACTTTCACAGCGCTGATGTGCAGCAGTGCTACCCAGTGACCCAGAGAGATACAGTAGGCCTAGCATATCATTCCCAGCTAGCCCACCAGCAAAGTCATCCCCACTCAACCAGAGCCTAACTGTCCTCTCTCTCAGCCATCAGCAGTAAGGATGGAGCATGATGAACTTCACTTGGAACACAAACTTTTCCCCACAAACACCCTCTGTCCTGTTCAGCAGCACTATCAGAGCCTAAGGGTCAAAGCTCCACTGAGCCACTTCCTCAAAACACATCCTGCACTTCACTTGTAATCACTGTCAAAAAGGTATCTAATGAACTGGTAGGGCTGGACGGTATACAGTATTTTACTGTATACACCGGTATTGATGCACAGACTGGTTTGGGTTTTTACTTTAACTTCTATAATGGTATTTCATCAGAATTGTTCTCACTAAAACAATACAGCTTTTCTAGAGTCTTTACATCTAGTTAAGAAGTTATGCTTGAATGATTGTTTTGTTCAATTTGATAATGTGCACTAGCTTATTAGTTAGCTAGCTAGCTAGCTACGTTAGCAAGCTAACTGAGCAATGCAGACACACCAAATTGGAGTGGTAAGTGCAGCACAATGCACACAACACTAAATGCTTTAGCAAGCTAGCTATCTGGCCACTGTAGCTAGTAACATAATTAAATCACAATGGATTAGTTTCCATGAAGCAGCCTGTAGCTGGCCACCAAGAATAAATGTAGTGTCTTTACTTTACTAAGCTAGCACAACAGCTAGTTAGCTAGTGAACGTTAGCCAGCTAGCTAAACATATCTATGGGCTGTGTGAGATTATGGAGAGTTTAAATGTTTTCTTTGTCATCTTGCTAGCTTGTTATCTAGCTGTGGCCATCTGGCTAGTATCAACAAGGGCTTTGTAGAACAACAGTAACATTAGCACATCTAGCTAGTTAGCTAACATTGACATGAGCATAAAGCAACACACACGGACATGCATTGCCAAACAACGCTTCTGCCATAATCTGGTTTGGGGAATTTGACGACTTGGTTGAAGACTTAAAGGTCCTTGCTGTGTGAACACAAAAGAGTGACTGCCGACACTCTGTTCAGATGTGCTACGTACTGTTGGCAGGCAAACGTTTGACAATCCTGACATTGTGTCTGACCCATTAGACTGCGCTGAGGTCAGGGACGATAACCAGGCCCATACAGGCAGCAGGGAATCTGGCCTTGCCATCACACAGGAGTCTGTAAATCACCCCTGGACTCAGCCAATCACTAGCCGCACAGCTATCAGCCCCCCTCCCCCCCTCCCTCCAGAACACAACTTAACAGAGGTCAGGAATGTGCTGATAAGAAGCCAAGGCCCAGCTCTCTCACTCTCTCTCTCTCCTTTTATCGCTTTCCCTAGCTTCTCTCTCGCTTTTCCTATTTTTGATAACACTGGAAATACTGAGCTCAGTATAAGAACACGCAGAGCGAGAGATTGTAACACTCAGGGAGATGACTGCATTAGTTTACTTATCACAGGACACTAATATAAACTTTTGAAAGAACAGGCTTGGGTTGGTCGTGAAAAACTGAGAAAAATACAACCACCATACAGCCATTGTTCCCATCAAACACAATCAGAGGTGCAGTAATTGGCAACAACTCTGCCATAGGAGGAGGAAAATATCCTGCTAGTGAATGGGGCATTGGTGAGCCTTTCAGAATGAGCAACATGAGGCAGGGCCTAACGAAGGGAGGTTAATTAACGGTGACAGAGGCGTGTTTGCTAGTGTCGTCTTATGGAACTAAACCCAAACACGACCCCTGACAAAATGTTCCTATGTCACCATCCTTGAGCTGGGATTTAAAAACACACACACACACACACACAGTTAAACAAAGGGTGTATTCAGCAGGGGGTCCTTGAGGCTGACCATGTTGGCTCCAGAGAGCGATGGTGCCTGTCCCTACAGTACAGTGGACAACAGAGCAGCTTCCCATCCAAAATAGTTTGTTCATATATTATGAGAACATTTTGTGACGTTTGTTTGTTGTGGCCTTCAGCAAGGGTTTCTTCGGCTGTTCGTGCACACACAAAATCTTTGAGGCACGTCAAAGTTAGGAAGCCGAAGTCGTCCGAACTTATACATCACAACATACTGGCTACAGAGTCTCAAGATGGACAAACAATACCATTGCCGCATTTATCGTTTTCAAGCAAAGGTCTTTTCAAGCGATGGTCGAAGGTATGCGAGCACACACGTTCGGTTACCCGATTTTGGCTAGGAGCCAGCTGAACCGAAGCATGCGGAAGTCTTTATGGGCCAGCCAGCCCACTACCCCAGCAGGGCTGGGCCCCCACCCACACACACAGAGCAGGGTCACGTGGCCCAGCCCCACTAAAACAAGAAGCCAAGTCCACTCAGAGAAATTCCCAAGCTTTCAGAGCCTCTCAGTCACAATGGCCATGTTGTAGGCCTCAGCCTGGCCCACATCTACTGAATTAATGAATTGGTTACTGTTAGGGGCCGGGCAACCATGTTCCTTTCCCACCCTGCATTTCAGAGGAGACGCAATTATCATCTCAGGGAGAAAACATGCATGCATTAATGAGTAGTACATGCATAATAATAATAAACCTTAATAACACCAACATCTAGCAAGAGCCCTGGTTCATCTCTAGGTTCCTGCCCTTTCCTAGCCACTGTGCTTCTACATCGGCATTGCGTGCTCTTTGGGTTTTTAGGCTTGGTATCTGTATATGTACTGTGACGTCTGCTGATGTAAAAAAGGGCTTTATAAATACATTTCATTGATTGATTAAACTCTAGATAAACGAAGCCTCAATCTATGCATAGACCCAGTATCTCATTATACATGAACTAATTACAACATAGAAGTTACGGGAAGGGGGGGGAGTATACAGTTGAAGTCAGAAGTTTACATACACAACTCTTGTTAACAAACTATAGTTTTGGCAAGTCGGATAGGACATCTACTTTGCGCATGACACAAGTAATTTTTCCAACAATTGTTTACAGATTATTTCACTGTATCACAATTCCAGTGGGTCAGAAGTTTACATGGCACAGTCAACTTAAGTGTTTTAAACAGCTTGGAAAATTTCAGAAAATTATGTCATGGCTTTAGAAGCTTCTGATAGGCTGACATCATTTGAGTCAATTGGAGGTGTACCTGTGGATGCATTTCAAGGCCTACCTTCAAACTAAGTGCCTCTTTGCTTGACATCATGGGACAAATCAAAAGAAATCAGCCAAGACGCGTTCTGTCTCCTAGAAATGAACGTACTTTGGTGAGAAAAGTGCAAATCAATCCCAGAACAGCAGCAAAGGACCTTGAAGATGCTGGAGGAAACAGGTACAAAAGTATCTATATCCACAAAATCTGAAAGCCACTCATCAAGGAAGAAGACTGGTCCAAAACCGCCATAACTACAGTTTACAACTGCACATGGGGACAAATAGCGTACTTTTTGGAGAAATGTCATCTGATCTGATGGAACAAAAATAGAACTGTTTGGCCATAATGACTATTATGTTTGGAGGAAAAAGGAGGAGGCTTGCAAGCCGAACACCATCCCAACCGTGAAGCACGGGGGTGGCAGCATCATGTTGTGAGGGTGCTTTGATGCAGGAGGGACTGGTGCACTTCACAAAATACATGGCATCATGTAATGATGTGGATATACTGAAGCAACATCTCAAGACATCAGTCAGGAAGTTAAAGCTTGGTTGCAAATGGGTCTTCCAAATGGACAATGACCCCAAGCATATTACCAAAGTTGTGGGAAAATGGCTTAAGGACAACAAAGTCAAGGTATTGGAGTGGCCATCAAAGCCCTGAGCTCAATCCTATAGAAAATTTGTGGGCAGAACTGACAAACCTGACTCAGTTACGCCAGCTCTGTCAGGAGGAATGGGTCAAAATTCACCCAACTTGTTGTGGGAAGCTTGTGGAAGGCTACCCACAATGTTTGACCCAAGCTAAACAATTTAAAGGCAATGCTACCAAATACTAATTGAATGCATGTAAACTTCTGAACTTAAACTTCGGAAATGTGATGAAAGAAATAAAAGTTGAAATAAATCTACTATTATTCTGACATTTCACATTCTTAAAGAGTTTAAATGTATTTGCCTAAGGTGTAGTAAACTTCTGCCTTCAACTGTATGTTGAATCAAAGGGCTGGGATCCTGTGTGTGTGTGTATGTGTGTGTGTGTGTGTCGATAGAGAAAAGACAACACTCAGGTTCCACCTTAAAAGGGCTAAATGAGAGACATGTGACAAGGGTTTCTTATATGGTGTGCACACTATGGCTTCAGTCAAGTACACCATGAGAACTCACCAGGAGTTGTGTGTGCATTGTGAGCAAAGTATAACTATAGGCGCAAGCCACAAAACAATCATGGTCTGCCATAGCTATTTGTCAAAGACAGACAACAGGGTTGTTTTGTGAGTGTGTGTGTGTGTGTGTGTGTGTGTGTGTGTGTGTAAAATCAGTGGCAGGAAGGTCTTGTTTGAATCCTTATCCTGACTGCAAGTATAAATCGGTCATTATGGACAATTTAATTTGTAGATGATATAAACAGGACACTGGAGCATAGAAAAAGACAGCAAAGATTACATTATTTCTCCTGACAAACTAACTGTATTACTGGAAAACGATCATAACCTCAAATAATATTTCTGAGAAATTATAACTCGTATTCTTAAAAGGTGAATTCTACAATTTCACAAATGGTGATTATATAACATTTGAAAGGGGTTTCCTGTGGAGTAAAACTCAGAGGGCAGAGTTGAACAGTAGAAAATAGCAGGCTTAGGTTTTGCTGTGTTAATGAAACAATTTAACAACGTAAACCCCAGTTTCTCCCGGGGCTTGAGTAATTATATTTTTCCTGTGTACTGAGACAGAAAGGCTTAAGTCAGACTTTATACACAAAATAACAGTGGATGGGAGAGGATAGGGGGAAGGTGGGAAAAGTAAAGGTGTCAGCTTGTTTCAGTTCGGATGGCGCCTAGCCGAGTTCCAAACGAGTGTGCTCACATACCCCCTTAAAAAGAGCTTCACTTGAAAAACAAGAAAAAAGCAGCAATAGTACTGTTTGTCCATATTGAGATGGCATAGCTAGTATACACCTTCTCAAAACAGTTGGAACTTTTCTATAATAACTCACTTCATTTTGACATTTTTGCAGAGGGGATCTTAGATGTGCAATTTTACATCTAACTAAGATGTTTGGTGCAGTATTTCTCAAAGAAAATTTTTAAAAAATCATGTAAATTAGTCGTCTTTCGTTGAATGACAACCAAGACTTTACTGTTGACCAATCACAGATGAAGGGGCGTAGACTTCAGCTACCGACTTTGGCTTGCTTCAAGAAAAAAAATGGTTTGCCCCGAAACATCACAAAATGTAAGCATAATACAGTATATGTACTAACTGTTTCGGCTGGGAAGCATGTGGACGTCTTAAGGAGGGTGAGAGAAGAAGGGAGGAATAGGTAAACATGGCAGAGTTGCTCAAGGGGACAGACAAACTAAAAGAACACTAACTGAAGACACACAGACTTTCTCCAAAGTGTGCTGGGAGACAGTGAGAGGAGTAGAAAGTGCTGTGCAGCTGCGTCTGAGACTGATTTAGTCTGATCAGGACCAAGGCATGTTTTAATAAAACAGACACACTGGACAGAGTCGACATGTATGAAATGTAGTGAATATTCCATAAACAACTGTATGAACACGGGGGCCTATGGTTGACATATGACCAAATGACATGCATATGTAAATTAGAGGTCGACCGATTATGATTTTTCAACGCCGATACCGATTATTGGAGGACCAAAAAAAGCAGATACCGATTAATCGGCCGATTAAAACAAATGTATGTAATAATGACAAATACAACAATACTGAATTAACACTTATATTACCTTAATATAATACATCAATAAAATCAATTTAGCCTCAAATAAATAATGAAACATGTTCAATTTGGTTTAAATAATGCAAAAACAAAGTGTTGGAGAAGAAAGTAAAAGTGCAAAATGTGTTATGTAACAAAGCTAACATTTAAGTTCCTTGCTCAGAACATGAGAACATATGAAAGCTGGTGGTTCCATTTAACATGAGTCTTCAATATTCCCAGGTAAGAAGTTTTAGGTTGTAGTTATTATAGGAATTAAAGGACTATTTCCCTCTATACCATTTGTATTTCATATACCTTTTACTATTGGATGTTCTTATAGGCACTATAGTATTGCCAGTGTAACAGTATAGCTTCCGTCCCTCTCCTCGCTCCTCCCTGGGCTCGAACTAGCAACACAACGACAACAGCCACCCTCGAAGCAGCGTTACCCATGCAGAGCAAGGGGAACAACGACTAGAAGGCTCAGAGCAAGTGACGTTTGAAACGCTATTAGCGCGCGCTAACTAGCTAGCCATTTCACTTCGGTTACACGAGCCTCATCTCGGGAGTTGATAGGCTTGAAGTCATAAACAGCTCAATGCTTGGCGCACAACGAAGAGCTGCTGGCAAAACGCACAAAAGTGCTGTTTGAATGAATGTTTACGCGCCTGCTTCCGCCTACCACCGCTCAGTCAGATACTTGTATGCTCAGTCAGATTATATGCAACGCAGGACACGCTAGATAATATCTAGTAATATCATCAACCATGTGTAGTTAACTAGTGATTATGATTGATTGTTTTTTATAAGATAAGTTTAATGCTAGCTAGCAACTTACCTTGGCTTACTGCATTTGCGTAACAGTCTCCTTGTGGAGTGCAACGAGAGAGAGGCAGGTCGTTATTGCGTTGGACTAGTTAACTGTAAGGTTGCAAGATTGGATCCCCCGAGCTGACAAGGCGAAAATCTGTCGTTCTGCCCCTGAACAAGGCAGTTAACCCACCGTTCCTAGGCAGTCATTGAAAATAAGAATGTGTTCTTAACTGACTTGCCTAGTTAAATAAAGGTATTTTAAAAATATTTTTAAAAATCAGCGGCCAAAAATACCGATTTCCGATTGTTATGAAAACTTGAAATCGGCCCTAATTAATTGGCCATTCCGATTAAATCGGTCTACCTCTAATGTAAATATTGTACGTCATTGTCCATAACTTCTGTCTAGATTTAGGGGCAAAAATAATTAATGACTAAAGCTAAATAGGATGGACTTGCACTGTGAAGAAGGCTCCAGCAATGTGACAGGTAGGTGACCTACATAACAAAAACATGATCATTTCCCGAACGAGTGACTTAAGAAATGTAGGATAAGCCATAGGATGAATCTATTTCAATGCTCTGAGCTGCACTCAGTCAGTCATTCACACACAAAAACAACCAGCCTTGCCTGTGTCAAATCCCTTGTGCTGCTGGTGGTTCCTGACTGAGGATAAATCCTCAGAGATCTGACCTGCCAACAAGGCAAGGATGGGTGGCTTGGCTGGCCTAGGAGCGGCAGGGACATCAAATCTACCATTTTACAAACCAAACACGCACACTGGGGTAGCTACAGAAACCGCAGTTCCTCCTGTTGAGGAGTCAAAACAGAAATGCTTGCCGAGATGCTGGTTGGTGCGTGCAGAGAGCAGGCACCCCTTCCTGGAACCCAAGCCCAGGGACCAGGCACCAGTGTGATTGGTGGAGATAAGTATCAGTCCACAGACTCAGCAGGAGGTGGGAGAGACAGACCTGCTCTCTCTGCTGTGCTTCCCTGCCTGGGAAAACACCACGACAGTCCCAGTCAGTCCCACTACCACAATATCGACCATCCCTCCTCCCTCATTCATGATCCCTGTAATTATCCGACCAGTTTACTCACAGACACACCAGTAATAACACACCATACAGCAAGAGAAGGATACTGGCAGACCGGGTAGTCTGCTTGTCTGAGGCAATGAGAGAACATGTGGGGTTGTTAATCTTTCCCAACACACGGTGGTATCACTCCTCCTAGATTCTAGAGAAAATTATATGTCATTGAATCTAGTCTACAGCTGTGTTTGGTACTTTTGGCAAAACAGATTAGGAATTCTGTAAGAACACTCAAGTAAGCTGTCAAACTCAATTCTCTATCTAGCCACTATTCTGGGGTCACAGATAGAAAGCAGTGAAAAGAAAAAAAATGGTAGACTGCAAACAGTGAAAAGGCACCCCCATATCTCTAGGATTTAATGCTGTGATTATGGGTGAGAGATTAAGTATTTTTTAAAGGAGGTTCCATGTGATTCAGATTATAGAAAGGCAGTGCATCTCCCCCTCTGCCCTCCCTGTGGTATGTTGCCCCCCCCACCCCACCCACCTGCCTCTGCTGTGCCCGTCAGTCTTCACATTCCTTCCACACATAAAGGTATCTATAGGACCGATACCCACTGATAAGGTAAGTGCAGCACTTCATTATATCATTGCTACCAAAACATAACAGCAGGTTGCCCTCTCCTTAACAACCCATGACTAAATAACAAGAGGGAAGACACTTCCAACAAGAGTATTTTTTTCTGTGCTGTATAAATCTATGACTTCAAAGAGAAAGGAAAAATAACACTACATCACAGCAGGCCATTTAAGGCGCATTTGAATTAAATTTGTCCCCTCAAAAATGTGTGCATTCTGAGCAGCCATCTTTGACATTTTCCATTCCAGTCCCCCTCTTGACCCAGTCGGTTTTGAGCAGAGGTTGGGTGCTCTAGTTAGCTATCATACGAGCCAAGACAGAGACAAACACCACAGTGCTTATTTCACGATAGTATGCAACACAGCCATGTGAAACTGGAATAGAATATGGCATTGGACAGGCTTCACCCTTGCCAAGAATGCTCTGAAACCCCCAGCGTTCAGTGACAAGTGTTCAGCTGCTGCTCATCCAGGGGCACCCTTGGACGACAGGATCCATCTTGGACACAGACCGTGTCAGTTTGGGACATCTTAATGAAGTCTCCAGCATGGGTGAGTGCATTCAACAGAAGAGGAAAGGGGGTGGGGAGAGGAAGAGGGGGAAATGCCACTCCCTGGAGAAAATACACTGGATCTCCTCATGTGACAGAGAGAAAAGCCCTGGCTTAGCATTGCAATGTCCACTCATGGTAATAACACAGCGATTACAGAATTGCAGCACTATTAAATAACAAAACACAACAGCTACACATTAAAGCTTTGCCATGTTTCATCATCTAAAATCTGTAAAATCATGTCTCAATAGAAAGGTGAAGTTGGAAACTTGTAATGGCTACAACCATCAAACTAGTAGCAGTAGTTGTTGAAAGGATAATGAAAAACTGTGGTGCACATTCATGTTATAAACTTATCGTTCTATTTATCATTATCACATCAATTCAGGCAATGTATCCAGGTATGGATTCTTGTCCTTATTGCCCAGCTCTAATTCAAACACAATCCAAAACAAACCATTATGTAAATCATCAAAAGTATGTAATACATTGAAATAATGTATCATACGACATGTATTAATATAACTCCGTAAGTAACTGTAGTTTGTAATGCATGTTATGAATGCTTTATGAGAGACTTAACGGAAATAATTAGGCTACCACTACATAACATCTCCCATTCAGGAGACTGAAAAGATTTAGCATGGTTCCCCAGATACTCAAAAGGTTCTACAGCTGCACCATCGAGAGCATCCTGACCGGTGGTATCACCGGCTGGTATGGCAACTGCTCGGCATCTGACAGTAAGACGCCACAGAGGGTAGTGTGAACAGCCTAATACATCACTGGGGGCAAGTTTCCTGCCATCCAGGACCTATATAATAGGCAGTGTCAGAGGAAAGCTTATAAAATTGTCAGAGACTCCAGTCACCCAAGTTATAGACTGTTTTCTCTGCCACCGCATGGCAAGCGGTACCGGAGAGCCAAGTCTAGGACCAAAAGGCTCCTCAACAGCTTCTACCCCTAAGCCATAAGACTGCTGAACAATTCATAAAATCACCACCGGACAATTTACATGGACACCCCCCCCCCCCCCCCCCCCCCCCCCCCCTCCTTTCGTACACTCGTATTTGTTTGTTACCTATGCATAGTCACGTCGCCTGCACCTACATGTACAGATTACCTTAACTAGCCTGTACCCTGCAACCTGACTCAGTACCGGGGCCCCCTGTACATAGCTTCGTTATTCTTATTGTGTTACTTTTATTATTACTTTTTATTTTAGTCTACTTGGTAAATATTTTCTTCTTCTTGAACTGCACTGTTGGTTAAGGGCTTTTAAGTAAGCATTTCACGGTAAAGTCTACACTTGTTGTATTCAGCGCATGTAACAAATAAAACTTGATAACAGACATAAGAGCTACGAGGGTAGCGTTAGAGATTCACCAGTACTTTTGTATACTTTTAAGGCAGTATTTCTGAATGGAAAGTTCACGAGTCAAAGGTGGTCCCTGAAAATTGCGTCACATACAGTGCCTTGCGAAAATATTCGGCCCCCTTGAACTTTGCGACCTTTTGCCACATTTCAGGCTTCAAACATAAAGATATAAAACTGTATTTTTTTGTGAAGAATCAACAACAAAACAAAAGGTGGCGCTACAAAGTATTAACTTAAGGGGGCTGAATAATTTTGCACGCCCAATTTTTCAGTTTTTGATTTGTTAAAAAAGTTTGAAATATCCAATAAATGTCGTTCCACTTCATGATTGTGTCCCACTTGTTGTTGATTCTTAACAAAAAAATACAGTTTTATATCTTTATGTTTGAAGCCTGAAATGTGGCAAAAGGTCGCAAAGTTCAAGGGGGCCGAATACTTTCGCAAGGCACTGTACGTGCACGTCATTGCTCTCTCTCGCTCTGCTGTGTGTGCACGCATCTTGCTAGCTGTCACTCTAATGGCAAGGGGCTTAAGCTCAGTGGCTAGAACTTGAATTGCTATGGGGCTGGCCCACGTGGGGGAAAATGGCGTCGCACAGCTTTCAGTAAACAGTCACTTTCTAACTAGGGATTTTGTGGACAATTGTGGTAATACAGTCATTCTGCTCATAGTTCATACATGCATAATCTACACATTGACACATCCAGCCCAAAGCAGGAAGTAAAAAAAAAAAAAAAAAAGAGTTACTAGTCACCAAAGTTCTGTAGCATGTCTTTAAGCATAACTTGGTTGTAATTTCACTACTAGATAAACTAGAGATAAAACGGTGGAGTCTAGATAACTGATGGTCATGTGGGCAGTGCTCTTGATAGGAAGCAGTGTTGTTTTAGAACACGTTGTCTGACCAAAACTGAGAGCTCAGCTGCACAAGGGGCCAGGGCTCCTAGCTCATCTTCATGGGGGCCACTTGAGACCCTCTGTCCGCAGACCCTCTCATGGCACAGAAAAAGTGAGAGCGAGATAGACAAGCCCCGTCTGCACTGAAACGTCCAGCAGCTCTCTCTAGCCATATTTTTTTATTTTAAAGGACAATTCAGAGTGTGACAGAGCGACCAGTGATACAGGAAAACATCACCTCTCCAGGCCACAGAGAAGCCTAATTGCACCCCCCCCCCCCCCCCCCCCAATCGCTGATGTAAATGTGAGATGTGTAATCAAAGGAAAACGGAAGACGTACCGCTCTGAGTGAGTCCGCTAAGGCCACAGGGACTCGTCCTCATAATTACCACAGCCTCTCCAGCCATACATGAGAGGGAGGGCAAGAGCACAGACTGCAAAGCCTTTCAAACCCCCTTGCTTAATTTCACTACTCTTCTTTCACCCTGAAAACACAAGCACGTGGCCTATTTTTAGAGCGAGCTGATACAAATAATTTATTGTATTTTGTGGTGTTGTATTCCTATTCAGCAAGTGTAAACAGCAAAAGACAAGGGAGGGATGAGGACAGAATTAAAATGTATTGTGGAAGAATAGTTAATGTCTTCATGAGCTGGATTAATAGGGTTTCACACAGCTTTTGAAATGTTGGCAACGTCCACTCCTACTTGGTGCTCCAGCAGAAACACTACTATGAAAATGCTGCTGCTACTGCTGTGCTGAGTGAGCTTTACCTAATCCCTTTTTCAGATAAACATGAGGCTGTGCTGCACACTTCCTCCAAGACAGGAAATGCATTATGATGAGGACAATAATAAGTAAACAATTATGTGACACTGTAAAAACTACCACTACATTTCCATGACTGGAATATAATTATTTTATTTGGGTTTGATTTCAGCATGCTTGACCTTTGAAAGAGATTATGTCACCACAACTACAGATGTGATCATTATCTATTCCAGGTGTCACAACACTCTGGTCTAGAAACAGCCTTCAGAGCATTCTCTGTATCCTTCATTACTCAATGTGACTCTGACCACTGCAATGTGTTGTGAAATTCCTCTGGACGAATTTGTAATACACAAGGGCCTGTGCCTGGACTGTTAAAACCACAGACATTCAAGTTACACTTTTCACACAACATGCCTGACATTACTCATAGCTAGAGAGATATTGCATGTATTGTGTATTGTACTACAAACATCAATAGGAGTTAAATAGTTATGTGAAGTGAATTAGGGGGGTGTGGGTCTGAGGGGCATGCTTGATGTGGCCTCAAAGCTATTCCTTAAATCAAGCAGTGATCCCTGAACAACAGTCCCTAACTCAATGTAAGGTAAGGTATCCTATAATGAAAACGTAATCATCCAAGCAGAGGTGATGTATTCAGATTAGAGGTTGACCGACAATGATTTTTCAACGCCGATAGATTGGAGGACCAAAAAAGTCGATAACGATTCCAATCTGCAGTTATATATATATATATATATATATATATATATATATATATATATATATATATAACAATACTGAACAAACACTTATTTTAACTTAATATAATACATAAATAAAATCCATTTAGTCGCAAAAACACAGTGCTGGAGAAGAAAGTAAAAGTGCAATATGTGACACTTAAAAAAAGCCAACGTTTAAATTCCTTGCTCAGAACATGAGAACATATGAAAGCTGGTGGTTCCTTTTAACATGAGTCTTCAATATTCTGGTTTCCGAGCCGGTCACGGGTGCACCTCAGCCACACTCAAGGTACTAAACGATATCATAACCGCCATCGATAAAAGACAGTACTGTGCAGCCGTCTTCATCGACCTTGCCAAGGCTTTCGACTCTGTCAATCACCATATTCTTATCGGCAGACTCAGTAGCCTCGGTTTTTCGGATGACTGCCTTGCCTGGTTCACCAATTACTTTGCAGACAGAGTTAAGTGTGTCAAATCGGAGGGCATGCTGTCCGGTCCTCTGGCAGTCTCTATGGGGGTGCCACAGGGTTCAATTCTCGGGCCGACTCTTTTCTCTGTATACATCAATGATGTTGCTCTTGCTGCGGGCGATTCCCTGATCCACCTCTACGCAGACGACACCATTCTATATACTTTCGGCCCGTCATTGGACACTGTGCTATCTAACCTCCAAACAAGCTTCAATGCCATACAAAACTCCTTCCGTGGCCTCCAACTGCTCTTAAACGCTAGTAAAACCAAATGCATGCTTTTCAACCGATCGCTGCCTGCACCCGCATGCCCGACTAGCATCACCACCCTGGATGGTTCCGACCTAGAATATGTGGACATCTATAAGTACCTAGGTGTCTGGCTAGACTGCAAACTCTCCTTCCAGACTCATATCAAACATCTCCAATCGAAAATCAAATCAAGAGTCGGCTTTCTATTCCGCAACAAAGCCTCCTTCACTCACGCCGCCAAGCTTACCCTAGTAAAACTGACTATCCTACCGATCCTTGACTTCGGCGATGTCATCTACAAAATGGCTTCCAACACTCTACTCAGCAAACTGGATGCAGTCTATCACAGTGCCATCCGTTTTGTCACTAAAGCACCTTATACCACCCACCACTGCGACTTGTATGCTCTAGTCGGCTGGCCCTCGCTACATATTCGTCGCCAGACCCACTGGCTCCAGGTCATCTACAAGTCCATGCTAGGTAAAGCTCCGCCTTATCTCAGCTCACTGGTCACGATGGCAACACCCATCCGTAGCACGCGCTCCAGCAGGTGTATCTCACTGATCATCCCTAAAGCCAACACCTCATTTGGCCGCCTTTCGTTCCAGTACTCTGCTGCCTGTGACTGGAACGAATTGCAAAAATCGCTGAAGTTGGAGACTTTTATCTCCCTCACCAACTTCAAACATCAGCTATCTGAGCAGCTAACCGATCGCTGCAGCTGTACATAGTCTATTAGTCTACATAGCCCACCCATTTTCACCTACCTCATCCCCATACTGTTTTTATTTATTTACTTTTCTGCTCTTTTGCACACCAATATCTCTACCTGTACATGACCATCTGATAATTTATCACTCCAGTGTTAATCTGCAAAATTGTAATTATTCGCCTACCTCATGCCTTTTGCACACATTGTATATAGACTCCCCCTTTGTTTTCTACTGTGTTATTGACTTGTTAATTGTTTACTCCATGTGTAACTGTGTTGTCTGCTCACACTGCTATGCTTTATCTTGGCCAGGTCGCAGTTGCAAATGAGAACTTGTTCTCAACTAGCCTACCTGGTTAAATAAAGGTGAAATAAAAATAAAATAAAAATTCCCAGTTAATACGTTTTAGATTGTAGCTATTATAGGAATTATTAGGACTATTGCTCTCTATACCATTTGTATTTCATATACCTTTGACTATTGGATGTTCTTTAAAGGCACTATAGTATTGCCAGCCTAATATTGGCTTGAAGTCATAAACAGCACTGTGCTTCAAGCATTGCGAAGAGCTGCTGGCAAATGCAGGAAAGTGCTGTTTGAATGAATGCTTAAGAGCCTGCTGCTGCCTACAACCGCTCAGTCAGGCTGCTCTATCAAATCATATACTTAATTATAATAAACAAACAGAAATACAAGCCTTAGGTCATTAATATGGTAAAATCCAGAAACGATCATTTCGAAAACCAAACATTTATTCTTTCAGTGAAATACGGAACTGTATTTTATCTAACGGGTGGCATCCATAAGTGTAAATATTGCTGTTACATTGCACAACCTTCAATATTATGTCATAATTATGTACAATTCTGGCAAATTAATTCATCTTTGTTAGGAAGAAATGGTCTTCACACAATTCGCAATGAGCCAGGCGGCCCAAACTGCTGCATATATCCTGACTCTGCTTACACTGAAGGCAAGAGAAGTGACCCAATTTCCCTAGTTAATATTGCCTGCTAACATTAATTTATTTTAACTAAATATTCATGTTAAAAAATATATACTTGTGTATTGATTTTAAGAAAGGCATTGATGTTTATGGTTAGGTACACATTGGTGCAACGACAGTGCTTTTTCGCTAATGCGAAATCATCACCCGTTTGGCGAAGTAAGCTGTGATTCGATGATAAATTAACAGGCACCACATTGATTATATGCAATTCAGGACAAGCTACTTAAACTAGTGATATCATCAACCATGTGTAGTTACCTAGTGATTATGTTAAGATTTATTTTTATTTTTATATAAGATAAGTTAATGCTAGCTAGCAACTTACCTTAGCTCCTTGCTGCACTCGCATAACAGGTGGTCAGCCTGCCACACAGTCTCCTCATGGACTGAAATGTAATCGACCATAATCGGAATCCAAAAATGCAGATTACCTATCGTTATGAAAACTTGAAATCGGCCCTAATTAAATCAGTCAACCTCTAATTCAGAAGTGGGCCAGAGAGTGACAGCCAAATGAACCAGAAGGCTTATTTATTAGTGAACACATGCTGGTAGCAACACATTCTGTCAAAACAGATGATAGCCTTCTTGACAGACCAAACACCATCCAGCAAACAGAACGTTGGACTTCAGTTGTCACTTGCACTTTCAATTGACAACCCACTTTAAATATCCATAGTATGATGTAGTGAGATACACCACATAGGACAAACCTGCATTACATCCCCTGAGATGGTTACACCTGAATTGGAAAAACTGACCAAACCTGAATTTCATGTGTGAAACTACAGTACACATTCCTAGGTTGTCAGACAACTGTGTGAAAGAGAACACAATTGGCACACTTGAAAACATTGGTTTGCGTTGTAATTTGTGGATTAACCTATTTACAACCACTCCCAAAATGTGTTGCTGCCAGCTTTCACCTGGTCGAACAGGGCTGAAACAAGCCAAACCACTAGAACAACACTAGTACAGATACATGACGTATTTTAATCTACACGGTCTTGACTGACTAGACTGGGTCATAGCCCATCTTTTGACCCTACGCAGTGTGTGTGGAGCAATAGCATGTACAATTGAGACATGTCTAACTTGAACCCGTTCACTCGAAAATCTGCATAGGCCCAGTAAACAAACATGATTGCCCGGTAAATGACGCAGAGATAAAACTACGGGTTGTAGTTCACTATTGGTTCTAATGAACAATCGTGTCATTGTACCAAGACTATGATATAATTGATTAACACTGGACATTATTTTACCCCGGCTTTGATTGTCGGTAAACCAACCTTTACAGTGTTTCATGGCATTATGATATCGTCCATTCAAATCAAGTTTGCCACAGTAACTGTTTTCACTGTCAAGACACACTCAAAAATGTAACTAACCATCAGCATTGAATAAATGGTATGTGGCCCCCAAATGTAGATGATCCAACAGGTGTTTTATTGTGGCACCCCTGACAATAATATGCTAAAGTTGTCAGTTTAGTGAGTCATCTGTTTAGTGAACCCGTTCTGTTTTGCTACTTTTCAAAACATTATAAAATCCTGAATGTTTCAACATCAATACCTCCCTGGTCGCATGAATGACATTCACCTAACATAAATACAGTTGAGGTAACGTTCGATCATGTCGATCTCATCAACCACTGACAACATTGACAGAGACACAAACTAGACAAACAATCTGATGTTGATAGTATTTCCCAGTTTCCCTTGATGAGATGATTATGCATTAGGCGCAAAATAGAATATACTTCGTAACTTTTTTTCTGTAGTTCCATCGGGTATCCTACCTTAGAAGCTGTTTTGGCAGACATTTTACTTGCTTGCTCCGCTCCCAAAGTAGCAAGTTACTGTTAGTATTATCACTTCAACCAAAGCGCAAAATTCCTTCTTCTGAATTTCGCCCAGCTGCCGCCACGCCGGGCAATACTATTTTATTTTTTCAGGACGTCGTGAAACATGACCCAAATTTGTGTGTGAAAAGTCCAAAGTTCATTATCTTCAGTAGTTTGCCTTCAATGTAACTTCACCCTATATGCCTATTCATCTGAAATTACTCCGTTTAAAATAGTCCAACTCAAATACGTTGCCCTTTTGTAATTTCTCTTAATGAACGTTGGTTGAAACGTTTGAAGAAATGTAGATATCACTTCGTCCGCAAATCCAAAGCAGTAAAACTGCAATGGCAGGCTTTGTATGCCTCTCCCTGCTCGATTCTCTCCTCTCCAACCAACGATCATGACATGTCTGACTGGAAGAGTCCATTGCACCTCTGTAGGGGTGATGGTACTGGATGGAAACCAGGGCATTGCCGTTTAACTAAATATACTTACTCTAAACAAAAATATTATGATTATGCATGCATGTCGGACATTCAGGTCAAACGTATACGTTATATTTATATATTAATTTACCCGTATAAATTATTCTTAATGCAACAACAAAAAAACGGATATCACTATTTTTCTTGATAATGAACTATGCGGACCATGGGCAATTGTGAAGAGAGGAGAGTGGATTTCGCTGATGTGATGCTGCTGCATGTTCACGTTTACTTGGTGACTTACAGGCCTGCAGTGTCTATTTACTATATTGAAGCACAGTACTTGTGAACTCCTAAAACACCTGGGTCACCTAACATATCCAGCTGACGCTGACAACGATAAAGTGAAAATACATTGATTTATATGATTCTTGAGACATAAAACTTAGAATTATTCTTGCAAAAATATCTTGTAATATGTATGAAAACACAATTTTATATTATTATGGGACTTTGCAACCACACTAGTTGGTGGCATTGCAGTCAAGCCTGGGACACAGACAGTCTACAGTTTCATAAGTAAAAGTTGTAAACCAAAGAAACATATTTCAGGTCAACTTTCAACTGAAAATCCAGTCAATGACTTTAAGTTGGATTTTTGTGTGGTTGATAACCAACCACACAGGAAACCAAGCAGGCCATAGCTGTCATTCAGAATACTTCCTATGGCTTTCTGGACCCCCACCCACAGGATGCACTGAACCTCAGAACTCAGCTTGCATTGTTTCAAAGTAAACAACACACTGTAGGGCTATATCTCTCAATGTAAAATAAATCAGTTTATACATTACTTGTAAAGAAATCAGAAGTAGCTTCAGCCTGTGACATAATGAAAAAAGAACAATGATGACTACATGTTCATCTAAGTAACTACTTTGCTCTGAGCACACAGAGCTCCTCTATTTCCATCCCACGCAGCCATTTTGATAAACCAGGAAATCACGTTCACACACAGCTCCTGACTATATTTACAGCTGGCGCAAGCCAGAGGTGCCCTGTACGTGTGGATGGTCTTGGGTTAATTTGCCACCAGACCAAATCCCACAAAGCAAAAACCTAAGGCAGTTTGACAGACAGGGCTTGATGCATCGTGCTTAAGAACAGCTCTCAGCCATGGTATATTATCCATATACCACACCTCCTCGTGCCTTATTGCTTAAATATAACATTCGGCCTACAACTAAATAGTGCACTCTTAAATTACTATATCATTCTGTATTTGTCAGTATCTAACAATCTAATCTAATACGAGGTTGGACTCAAAAGTAAAATACTGAAAGAACAATGAAATCTACATTTGTATCAGTATTTTTAAAAAGCATATTTGTTATATCTGCAATATGAATGAATGACCACATACTAGTATAGATGCCAGCCGCTCTGTCCTCCTGTAACGGTAACTTCGTCCCGCATCCACCAGGGAAGATATCAGAATGTTCAGCATTCTATCTCTCTCAAGTAAGCAGGCTAATTTGCTGTTCTAAAAGTAAACAAGATGGAGCTAGAACATTTTAATTGATCTACCCCAAACACTGTAACCCAAAGAAACAGAGAGAAGAGTACTGCTGCCTGCTTTAGAGACAAATACAGACCTGCAGTATCTCCTGATGGAGAAGAGAGAGGGGCATTTGTGACACTAAAACGTGATCAAAGGAAGCTTTGTCCTGCATGGCTCCCCCCCGCAGTACCCAGAGAAGCAGCACACAACAGCTCTGGAGCTCAGGTGCTGCCTTCGCATGGAAGAGCAGGCACATGGAAAACACTCTGCCACAGAACAGGCCGAAACACACAGACACAAAACAGGCACACGTTAGTGAGGAGAACACTTCACAGAGTTATGCTCAGCATCCCCTGAGCAGAAAACTAACGTGCAGTGAAATAACATGAAGCACACACCCTGAACTGCACTGTGTGTCCTAACTGGATATTACAAGATAATAGACCCTCAACACCATTGTTGTAGGCATAGTACTTTCTCAGCTTTAAAAAAGCCATTGTTGTAGGTGAGGTATAGTCCTTCTTTCTCAGCTTTAGAAAAGGGGGATGAGAGTGAAAGGGAGAACAATAAACACAGGCCGAGCTATAACACCTCTCTGCTTGTTAGAACAACCAGTCTGAGGGAGAGGTCAAGATCTAGAGGCCAGTTCCTGCCAACAACAGCCGTCTTTGATAAGTCCACAGTTGTTTTCTTTCCACATTTTTGCCCTTGAAGTTCTTCAATAAAAAGTAGCCTACATGCCAAACCACTCAGATATGCAACTTCACAAATGTGTATTCTTTTCTCAAATACGGAAGATAATGAGGACAGTATAATCAAACTTGGGGTTTATACTATATATTATTGTGAAAAGGGGAGATAGTTGATTATTACTTGGGAGACACAAAAAGTCAAAGTATTACCACACACGGTCTAGAATGAAGCCAAAATGTAATTCATGATTATGTAGGAGTATATCTTTTCCCAAACTCACAAAGTAAGAAAAGTGGGGGGAAAAGGAGAGGGAAAGTAATCCCCCTGTTCTAATAACACCATGCTAGTTGAGTCAGTATAGGGAGGAGGAAGTCAGGGTCCTGTTTCACTGTCCGTCCATCTTGATCTGGGCTGAATTAAGATCTGATTGGTAGTTTGTCTTATCTTCCCTGGGCTCTATTGACTCAGGAAATTCTTGCCTGGGTTACGGCTCTAGTGGGGTACTGTGTTCTGTTTCCACTGTTAATGAGAACCCTCTGAAGGTCAGGGCCTGAAGGAGTGGAGTCAAACCAACAGCAAGGAGTTCCTTTAGTAATCGTTACTGGACGATATCTACCGGGGAACATTAAGACCCAGTTGCCTATTAGGGCACAGAAGGACAAAGACCCACTTGTACTTTCCAACAGAGAATAGCCAAACTGAAGCTTGAGTGAGAAAAAAAAAAATCAATATTTTCTATTTCCTTTGTGCCTACAGCACTTCTCCTTTTCAATTTATTGGTTTAATCTGCATTTAATCTACATTTAACATTCTTTTATATGCATTGGAAAACCTCTTTTTATTTTACTAGGCAAGTCAGTTAAGAAGAAATTCTTATTTTCAATGACAGCCTAGTGGGTTAACTGCCTTGTTCAGGGGCAGAACGACAGATTTGTACCTTGTCAGCTCGGGGATTTGAACTTGCAACCTTTCGGTTACTAGCCCAACACTAACCACTAGGCTACCCTGCCACTAGGCCACCCTACCGCTCTATTGGAGTTTACCATGTGAAATGTCCTCTTCAAGACAAAACAAGCTATTCAATTAAGTTGAAAGAAAGGCTAGGCTTTATTTTTTATGCTTGGATTTTAGGCATATGTCAAGCTTTCCATATTAAAGATTTCTTGGATTATACTTTGCCATTCTTCACATTTTGGGGCTTCTACTTTATACCAGTTACGGGTAATGGCTTTTTTACTTACAACAAGGTTAACTTTGATCAGGTATTTGTCCCTGCCCATCACACTCATGGAACATTACTTAGGTACATTACAGGGCAAGTTCTAGGGACTTCATATCCTATGACATCTTTTAACACCAAACATACATTGTCACGAAACAATGACATCTTCTGACATTCCCCCAAAACATGGGTGTGGTTGGCATGTGCATGGCCACACAGCCACCAGCATGGCTGTTGTACATCTATCTAGGTTTTGACTTTTGATTCTAGGAGTGCAAAAAAAAAAAGGGTAATTTTCCCCCCCAAAATTCTCCATGTTCTTGAGTTTGTATTAGTATTTTGAGTACTGCATATATTGTCCCAGTCTTCATCTGAGATGTCTATATTCAGTTCCTTTCCCCATTTTGCTTTAATATAAAGAGTTGACTCTTTTCTAGAGGCTATCAGGCCATGAGAGTGAAGAGATTGTCTTGGACATTACCTGTTTATATGCATTTTGAATCACATGGATAGTCATATTTGGTATTGAAGAAGGTCCTGTAGCGCTGTACTGCAGCGCCAGCTGTGCCATCAGAGTCCTGGGTTCGCGCCCAGGCTCTGTCGTAACCGGCCGCGACCGGGAGGTCCGTGGGGCGACGCACAATTGGCCTAGCGTCGCCCGGGTTAGGGAGGGCTTGGTCGGTAGGGGTGTCCTTGTCTCATTGCGCACCAGCGACTCCTGTGGCGGGCTGGGCGCAGTGTACGCTAGCCAGGTGGCCAGGTGCACAGTGTTTCCTCCGGCGCATTGGTGCGGTTGGCTTCCAGGTTGGATGTGCGCTGTGTTAAAGAAGCAGCGGCTTGGTTGGTTGTGTATTGGAGGACGCATGACTTTCAACCTTCGTCTCTCCCGAGCCCGTACGGGAGTTGTAGCGATGAGACAAGATAGTAGCTACTACAACAATTGGATACTACGAAATTGGGGAGAAAAAGGGGTAAAATTAAAAAATAAAAATAAAATTTTTTAAAAAAGAAGAAGGTCCTGTAATTTGTATCTCTTTTTCAAAATAGTCCCTTAACTGTAAGTATCTGAAGAAATCCATACCATATTTCTCCTTTAAATTCTGAGAAGTTCTCCATCCTCTACAGTCCTTTTCTATCATATTGTAGATACCTGGTTTACATTTTGGATCAAACCTAAACCATTTCAACGTTCGGATTTCCTTTTCCAGTTTATGTTGCTTCTGTCATGTACTGTCATGTTGTGTCTTGTTTCTGTCCTTTCCCTTCACCCTGTCTCCCTCTGCTGGTCGTTGTTAGGTTACCTTTTCTCCCCCTCTTTTCCCCAGCTGTGCCTTGTCTCCTCCTAACTACCTCGTCACCCCTTTTCCCACCTGTTCCCTTTTTCCCTCTGATTAGGTCTCTATATCTCTCTCTGTTCCTGCTCCTGTCCTTGTCGGATTCTTGTTTGTGTTGTTCATGCCTGAACCAGACTATCGTCATGTTTGCTGCAACCTTGTCCTGTCCTGTCGGAACCTGCCGGTCCATCTGAGCCTACGTTTTGTTTTGTTATTAAAGAAGCTCTGTTTACGTTAATTCGCTTTTGGGTCCTCATTCACGCACCGTAACAGAAGAATCCGACCAAGAATGGACCCAGCGACTTCGGATCCTCTCCACTCAGCCGTCGAGATCCAGGGAGCGATGCTAGGCAGACACAAGCAGGAATTGTCTGCTGCTCGGCATGCCGTTGAGACCCTGGCCACCCAAGTCTCCAACCTCACAGAACAGGTTCACCATCTCCGCCTCGATCCACCGGCCACTTCCAGGGCTTTCGAATCTCCGGAGCCCAGAATCAATAACCCGCCGTGTTACTCTGGGGAGCCCACTGAATGCCGCTCGTTCCTCACCCAGTGTGATATTGTGTTTTCTCTCCAGCCCAACACTTACTCCAGGAGCACTGCTCGTGTCGCCTACGTCATATCTCTCCTTACTGGACGGGCTCGTGAGTGGGGCACGGCAATCTGGGAGGCAAGGGCTGAGTGTACTAACCAGTATCAGGACTTTAAGGAGGAGATGATACGGGTTTTTGATCGATCTGTTTTTGGGGAGGAGGCTTCCAGGGCCCTGTCTTCCCTATGTCAGGGTAATCGATCCATAACAGACTACTCTATTGAGTTTCGCACTCTTGCTGCCTCCAGTGGCTGGAACGAGCCGGCTTTGCTCGCTCGTTTTCTGGAGGGTCTCCGCGCAGAGGTAAAGGATGAGATTCTCTCCCGGGAGGTTCCTTCCAGCGTGGATTCCTTGATTGAACTCGCTATTCGCATTGAGCGACGGGTTGATCTTCGTCACCGAGCTCGTGGAAAGGAGCTCGCGTTCTCCGTTGCCCCCCTCTCCGCATCACTACCATCTTCCTCTGCCGGCTCGGGTGCTGAGCCTATGCAGCTGGGAGGTATCCGCATCTCGACTAAGGAGAGGGAACGGAGAATCACCAACCGCCTCTGTCTCTATTGCGGTTCTGCTGGTCATTTTGTCACTTCATGTCCAGTAAAAGCCAGAGCTCATCAGTAAGCGGAGGGCTACTGGTGAGCGCTACTACTCCTGTCTCTCCTTCAAGATCCTGCACTACCTTGTCGGTCCATCTACGCTGGACCGGTTCGTCAGCTTCCTGCAGTGCCTTAATAGACTCTGGGGCGGAGGGCTGTTTTATGGACGAGACCTGGGCTCGGGAACATGACATTCCTCTCAGACAGTTAAGGGAGTCCACGGCCTTGTTCGCCCTGGATGGTAGTCCTCTCCCCAGGATTCAGCGTGAGACGCTACCTTTAACCCTCACTGTTTCTGGTAATCATAGCGAAACCATTTCTTTTTTAATTTTTCGTTCACCTTTTACACCTGTTGTTTTGGGCCATCCCTGGCTAGTTTGTCATAATCCTTCCATTAATTGGTCTAGTAATTCTATCCTCTCCTGGAACGTCTCTTGTCATGTGAAATGTTTAATGTCTGCTATCCCTCCTGTTTCCTCTGTCTCTTCTTCACAGGAGGAGCCTGGTGATTTGACAGGGGTGCCGGAGGAATATCACGATCTGCGCACGGTGTTCAGTCGGTCCAGGGCCACCTCTCTTCCTCCACACCGGTCGTATGATTGTAGTATTGATCTCCTTCCGGGAACCACTCCCCCCCGGGGTAGACTATACTCTCTGTCGGCTCCCGAACGTAAGGCTCTCGAAGATTATTTGTCTGTAGCTCTTGCCGCCGGTACCATAGTCCCCTCCTCCTCTCCCGCCGGAGCGGGGTTTTTTTTTGTTAAGAAGAAGGACGGGTCCCTGCGCCCCTGCATAGATTATCGAGGGCTGAATGACATAACAGTGAAGAATCGTTATCCGCTTCCTCTTATGTCTTCAGCCTTCGAGATCCTGCAGGGAGCCAGGTTTTTCACTAAGTTGGACCTTCGTAACGCTTACCATCTCGTGCGCATCAGGGAGGGGGACGAGTGGAAGACGGCGTTTAACACTCCGTTAGGGCACTTTGAATACCGGGTTCTTCCTTTCGGCCTCACTAACGCTCCAGCTGTCTTTCAGGCATTAGTCAATGATGTCCTGAGAGACATGCTGAACATCTTTGTTTTCGTTTACCTTGACGATATCCTGATTTTTTCACCGTCACTCCAGATTCATGTTCAGCACGTTCGACGTGTCCTCCAGCGCCTTTTAGAGAATTGTCTTTTTGTGAAGGCTGAGAAGTGCTCTTTTCATGCCTCCTCCGTCACATTTCTCGGTTCTGTTATTTCCGCTGAAGGCATTAAGATGGATCCCGCTAAGGTCCAAGCTGTCATTGATTGGCCCGTCCCTAAGTCACGCGTCGAGTTGCAGCGCTTTCTCGGCTTCGCGAACTTCTATCGTCGTTTCATCCGTAATTTCGGTCAGGTGGCAGCCCCTCTCACAGCCCTTACTTCTGTCAAGACGTGCTTTAAGTGGTCCGTTTCCGCCCAGGGAGCTTTTGATCTCCTCAAGAATCGTTTTACATCCGCACCTATCCTTGTTACACCTGACGTCTCTAGACAGTTCATTGTCGAGGTTGACGCGTCAGAGGTGGGCGTGGGAGCCATTCTTTCTCAGCGCTCCTTCTCTGACGACAAGGTCCACCCTTGCGCGTATTTTTCTCATCGCCTGTCGCCGTCGGAACGTAACTATGATGTGGGAAACCGCGAACTGCTCGCCATCCGCTTAGCCCTAGGCGAATGGCGACAGTGGTTGGAGGGGGCGACCGTTCCTTTTGTCGTTTGGACTGACCATAGGAACCTTGAGTACATCCGTTCTGCCAAACGACTTAATGCGCGTCAGGCGCGCTGGGCGCTGTTTTTCGCTCGTTTCGAGTTCGTGATTTCTTATCGTCCGGGCTCTAAGAACACCAAGCCTGATGCTTTATCTCGTCTCTTCAGTTCTTCAGTAGCCTCCACTGACCCCGAGGGGATTCTCCCTGAGGGGCGTGTTGTCGGGTTGACTGTCTGGGGAATTGAGAGGCAGGTAAAGCAAGCACTCACTCAAACTCCGTCGCCGCGCGCTTGTCCCAGGAACCTTCTTTTCGTTCCCGTTCCTACTCGTCTGGCCGTTCTTCAGTGGGCTCACTCTGCCAAGTTAGCCGGCCACCCTGGCGTTCGGGGTACGCTTGCTTCCATTCGCCAGCGCTTTTGGTGGCCCACCCGGGAGCATGACACGCGTCGCTTCGTGGCTGCTTGTTCGGTCTGCGCGCAGACTAAGTCCGGTAACTCTCCTCCTGCCGGCCGTCTCAGGCCGCTTCCCATTCCCTCTCGACCGTGGTCTCACATCGCCTTAGATTTTGTCACCGGACTGCCTTCGTCAGCGGGGAAGACTGTTATTCTTACGGTTGTCGACAGGTTCTCTAAGGCGGCTCATTTTATTCCCCTTGTTAAGCTTCCTTCTGCTAAAGAGACGGCACAAATCATCATCGAGAATGTTTTCAGAATTCATGGCCTTCCGTCAGACGTCGTTTCGGACAGAGGTCCGCAATTCACGTCTCAATTTTGGAGGGAGTTTTGCCGTTTGATTGGGGCTTCCGTCAGTCTCTCTTCCGGCTTTCACCCCCAGTCTAACGGTCAAGCAGAACGGGCCAATCAGACTATTGGTCGCATCTTACGCAGTCTTTCTTTTCGCAACCCTGCGTCTTGGTCAGAACAGCTCCCCTGGGCAGAATACGCCCACAACTCGCTTCCTTCGTCTGCGACCGGGCTATCTCCTTTTCAGAGTAGCCTCGGGTACCAGCCTCCGCTGTTCTCATCTCAGTTCGCCGAGTCCAGCGTCCCCTCCGCTCAGGCTTTTGTCCAACGTTGCGAGCGCACCTGGAAGAGGGTCAGGTCTGCACTTTGCCGTTATAGGGCGCAGACTGTGAGGGCTGCTAATAAGCGTAGAACTAAGAGTCCTAGATATTGTCGCGGTCAGAGAGTTTGGCTCTCCACTCAGAACCTTCCCCTTAAGACCACTTCTCGCAAGTTGACCCCGCGGTTCATTGGTCCGTTCCGTATTTCTCAGGTCATTAATCCTGTCGCAGTTCGACTTCTTCTTCCGCGATACGTTCGTCGCGTCCACCCGGTCTTCCATGTCTCCTGTATCAAGCCCGTTCTTCGCGCCCCCGCTCGTCTTCCCCCCCCCCCCCCATCCTTGTCGAGGGCGCACCCATCTACAGGGTCCGTAGGATTTTGGACATGCGTCCTCGGGGCCGTGGTCATCAGTACTTAGTAGATTGGGAGGGGTACGGTCCTGAGGAGAGGAGTTGGGTTCCCTCTCGGGACGTGCTGGACCGTGCGCTGATCGATGATTTCCTCCGTTGCCGCCAGGTTTCCTCCTCGAGTGCGCCAGGAGGCGCTCGGTGAGTGGGGGGCTACTGTCATGTACTGTCATGTTGTGTCTTGTTTCTGTCCTTTCCCTTCACCCTGTCTCCCTCTGCTGGTCGTTGTTAGGTTACCTTTTCTCCCCCTCTTTTCCCCAGCTGTGCCTTGTCTCCTCCTAACTACCTCGTCACCCCTTTTCCCACCTGTTCCCTTTTTCCCTCTGATTAGGTCTCTATATCTCTCTCTGTTCCTGCTCCTGTCCTTGTCGGATTCTTGTTTGTGTTGTTCATGCCTGAACCAGACTATCGTCATGTTTGCTGCAACCTTGTCCTGTCCTGTCGGAACCTGCCGGTCCATCTGAGCCTACGTTTTGTTTTGTTATTAAAGAAGCTCTGTTTACGTTAATTCGCTTTTGGGTCCTCATTCACGCACCGTAACAGCTTCACCATCCGAAACCAGAGGTCTAGTGTAAATGATGATATAGGGTTAAGTATCACTGTTAATGTCCCAAATGTGTCTTTATCCCCAGCTACAGACTGGATTGGGCAACCTTGAACGGCAACCTCAATATCTTTCCATATAACACTGTATTGTGAGTCACAATAGCTGGCCTTTCTAATTTGTGATCGGTAAAAACAAATGCCTCAAATCCCATTGAGAAATTGAGGAACATTCTGGCAAGATTAGTCTCATATGACAAACAGTAGAACAGCATCGTATCTTGGTTTCAGCTCTCATTTTCATCGTATTGTCAAGGACTAAACAGAAAAACGGAGTAAACTGAAAAGGCTTTCATAAGGTGTGAGAAAGATTGAGAGAAGGAGAGAGGCTTTTTCCTACTGTACTTATAACTCATGCCTCCATCCTTAAGTGCCTCTAGAACTGTTGTTCCATTAAACCTGTCAATGTGTTCATGTTACGTCTCTCCTCCAATTCACACAGTAATTGCATGGGCATTCCATCAATCAATTATATTGGCAGCAACAACATCAAGTCATTGTTTATGGCACGGCGATGTGCAGGAATGCAGTGGAGGGCTTTGTGGATAGGGAAAGTGTTTAGTCTGCGTTGGAACAGCCAACTCTCTCTGGCCTCACTCAATTTCATCAGTGGGACTGGAATGCTGGGACACTAGGAAATAAAGACAGGGGTTTATACAGGTGTAAACGTTAACAGACACAGCTTAACAAAATATGGTAAGTGTGTGTGTCACCCCTATGCGATTTGTTATTAGTAGTCCAATTCCATGATCATGGCCTCAATTATTCAGTCTCTTCTGGTTCACACAACACATTTAGTATCACTCTTCAAGGCTACATGCTTTCATCACATGAAAGACATGGTGGCAAAAGCACAGCCTTCAACAACATTTCCAGAAACTGGAATAAATTGTAATTTGGAAAAGTTATGAAGTATTATGAGGTGTGAACTTCATTGCTGCCCAAATACTTTGTAGTTAAAAAGTTATATTGTTTAAGGGGATCACTGCTGTGATGTGATTCTTACTTCAATACAATTAACATCTGACAACTAACTTGATAAAAAAAAAAACTGAAAAAATGTAAAGATTAAACTCAAATAGATTCCAATAATGCAGTTTACAGTTTACAGAATATTCTGAGAGGATACATTGCGAGTGAATTACCATAGTAATTACTGATAGCAAACCATTAGACCGCTTTCATCTTGTGGAGCAGAAATACAAATTGTTATACAGATCATTCATCTAAAAAAACGTAATCTCCTTTCCTTTTCTCAATTGACATGGTTAGCAGAGCACATTTAGCCAAACAACAGGCTGGAGGCAGCAGCAGGGCTTGGCTGGCATCCCTCCACTCAGCTGCACAAGCACTTTAACCCGCTATGGCTCAAGCATACTCACTAATAGCCTCCCCAGCAACACAACTGGGAGTGGCAAGAGGAGGTAACCATCATTTCAAATGAGTCTTATCGTTATACTCAAAAGATTCTATTTCTGTGCGAGATGAATTATACATTCCGGAGAGAGGAAAAAAAATACTTTAATGAGTTTGAAACTGAGTGGCGTATCTAAATGTGTTTTCTACCCAAGTTAGCTATGCCATTTAGAGTTGATGACGTGATCCCATTGTTTGCGTTACAATGAGAGAGTGAAATTGAAAACAATGCTCTGAAGATCCCAGAGTGCATTTTATTGAATTTACGAGGCAGTAAATACTTCACGAGAAACAATGTGACCTTTGCCTCATTGTTGAGACATTTCTAAATGACATTACTACATCCCAAATGTTTCAGCATCTTTATATACTTATTACGGTAAATATAACATGCTCATCACAATGTGCGCAGTTCCACATTTGTTTTCCTACAAATGGTGAAGCGATGGTACATACTGTGCGGAAATGTTTCATACCAAGCACTTGGCGTAATCATTTTCTCTATACTGTGATAACACTCCACTATCTTTCCAGTCGCGGATGTCAATCATTTAACCAGACAGGGACGATAAAAAGTTAGCTGAAATCAAAGTCATTGAATGTACATTATACAATGACAACTCTAGGGGATACCAAACACAATCATGTTTATTGACATTTGAGGACCGTTTCTTATTGTTCTTAAGGTTTAACAAAGCACACGGTGTGCTCCAGTCTGCTGACAATGACTGACTTCCTGTAAACCTTGCTGTTGTGGATGACAACACTAATGACAACAGTGTGGAGCCCAATCAGAGGGTTGTCCGAGAAAAAACGCGCAAGTACACAAGCACACTCAAACATACACACATGCACACGTCATGTGCAAATCTGTGTAGTAGCTCCTTATCTTCCAGAGACTCCATTCAAAGCTGCCTGGCATTGCAGTATCAGCAGAAATGATGTGTGGGGTACTGAGTGCAGGGGCAGGAAACACCTATTCTTTACCAGCAACAACATGGTGTGTAAATACTCTCTGCAGGACAGGTCCTTCATAAATAAAGGAGAAAAAAAGGAGAGCCTCTTCCTGGAAGGTAATTTGGAGGATTCTTCTGGGAAAATGCTGCTTGTTGTTCACTGTCCTGAGAGAGGGTGGTTCCTTTATAAACAACACAGACAGACTGCTGCTGGGAGTCTAGGGCATCAGCAAACACCATTCTGTAGGCTGAGGTGTTACAGTGCAAATGGACATGAACTACATCTCCACTGGCATAACATTCCCCTCACATTATCACTGACATGGGCAGAGGGGAGGGAACCTACCAGTCTCCCTCACAGAGACCTCCAGGACGAGAGAGGCTGTACTGTTACCTTCACTGTAACAGATTCATGTGTTCAATGTGACGGTAAAGAGTTGGTGTCATAAAAACAGCAGGTCAAATGTCTGGGCTGCTGCTATGGCCGTATCCTGTAATGCAGTGATGTGAAAGACAAAACAAAAGAGGTGCTCTCCTTTCGTGAGAAGTGTTGCCTATACTAACGTGTGTGTGTTTTCGTGTTGTGTGTGTATTTGTTTTTGTGTATGTGTGTACGTTTTAGCCTGGAAGGGCGGCCATTGCCATGGAGCTGGGGGAAACAGGATGGGACACAAGGAGGTGTTCCTCTGGTATTTCCTGAGGGAGGGAGCTTAACAAGCGTGCATACACTCGCAGGCACGCACGCCATCGCTATATTGACATAATGATGTGGTCAAGGTCCAGTGGTCCCCCAGTGCTTAGCTCATTCATCTCCACTCATGGCCACTAATTCCTGAGAGACAGCGCACGTAAAATATTATTACTGTCGCACAGCAGCATGAAATCCACATTTTACCCTGCATAACATAAGTAAATCCTCAATCCTCGCTAGAATTCAATTACGTGTCAAATGTCACTTTCACACCTACTGCTAACTGTCTTCACTGAAACTTGAGTTGCAGTTGTTTCAGAACACAGGCCATAACTCTTACTGCCTGTCAGCTCTGCAGAAAGTTGATCTGTCCATTCTCTGTTCCACTGTGATTTCACGCTCTTATGTACAGTATGCATGCTCACACAAACACTAAATGCTTTACCTACTACATACAGGGACCAGGAAGTACAAAACCTTTATCTTGGACAGGAAAGTTCATTCTGTTCTGCTCTGATTGTAATTCAAGGGCCTGCTCTCTCACCTTTATCTGGAGTGATTCAGTGGCTAACCTTTTCATTATAGAGCGAGAGAGAGCCCAGAGGTCGATACTGTAGAGCAGCACGTGTACGGTACTTCAGCAGGTGGAGCAGCAGCGGCAGAGGGGTGGGCCTCAGTAGTGGGAGAGAGGGAGAGAGAGAGAGATGGGGGTGGGTGCATTGGACGAGGGCATACAGTGGGATAAACGAGGACATTCCTCTGTGGCCCCTTTCTGTATGTCACGGCTGGAACAGATCAATGAGCGACCAAAACACCTGAAACTGTTTCTATTCCAGAGAGTCATCAGTCAAAATGTTGAATTCACACAGTGGACGGAAGCAGCACTTTACATAATTCTACTCCAAGGCTACAGTGTCTGCAATCAAAAAATTCACAGAGCTCTGAGGGTCAAATTCACAGAGCTCTGATGGACAAATTCAGAGCTCTGTGGGTCAAATTCACAGAGCTCTGATGGACAAATTCACAGAGCGCTGAGGGCTCAATAATATAGAATGGCACAGTAACCATCTCAGGCAGTGTGTCTAGACAGGTGGTTTTAGTGCCTTAAATGATAAAATATCACCACATGGACAATACTGTTGGTATCCTGAGACGGCAAACAGATCTCTCTCTGTTTCAGTTTTTTTAATCACAGCTTCAAAAAAGTCAATTCTGATTGCAGGCAAAAACACAAACACTCATGAGTAGTGAAACATCTAAAACTGGAGGAGAAACATCTGGAAGTTAGTTGCACGGTCCTGCCCCAGCACAGCAGCTTGGGGGGAAAAAAGTGCTCACTCTGCACATTAATGTGAGCTTGTCTCTAAGGCACTCAAACAGACCAATTATGACACAAGCTCTTTACCGCAGCCAGCCCCAATACAGACAGACAGAGGTTCAGGGGCTGGGGGAGAACTGCATTCCACATACTATGACGAGAAAGAGGAGAGGAGGAAGATGGGAGAGGAGTGGTGAGGCTGAGGTGGGCTATATACACTGCTCAAAAAAATAAAGGGAACACTAAAATAACACATCCTAGATCTGAATGAATGAAATATTCTTATTAAATATTTTTTTCTTTACATAGTTAAATGTGCTGACAACAAAATCACACAAAAATGATCAATGGAAATCAAATTTATCAACCCATGGAGGTCTGGATTTGGAGTCACACTCAAAATTAAAGTGGAAAACCACACTACAGGCTGATCCAACTTTGATGTAATGTCCTTAAAACAAGTCAAAATGAGGCTCAGTAGTGTGTGTGGCCTCCACGTGCCTTTATGACCTCCCTACAACGCCTGGGCATGCTCCTGATGAGGTGGCGGATGGTCTCCGGAGTGATCTCCTCCAAGACCTGGACTAAAGCATCCGCCAACTCCTGGACAGTCTGTGGTGCAACATGGCGCTGGTGGATGGAGCGAGACATGATGTCCCAGATGTGCTCAACTGGATTCAGGTCTGGGGAACGGGCGGGCCAGTCCATAGCATCAATGCCTTCCTCTTGCAGGAACTGCTGACACACTCCAGCCACATGAGGTCTAGCATTGTCTTGCATTAGGAGGAACCTAGGGCCGAGCGCACCAGCATATGGTCTCACAAGGGGTCTGAGGATCTCATCTCGGTACCTAGTGGCAGTCAGGCTACCTCTGGCGAGCACATGGAGGGCTGTGCGGCCCCCCAAAGAAATGCCACCCCACACCATGACTGACCCACCACCAAACCGGTCATGCTGGAGGATGTTGCAGGCAGCAGAACGTTCTCCACGGCATCTCCAGACTGTCACATGTGCTCAGTGTGAACCTGCTTTCATCTGTGAAGAGCACAGGGCGCCAGTGGCGAATTTGCCAATCTTGGTGTTCTCTGGCAAATGCCAAACGTCCTGCACGGTGTTGGCTGTAAGCACAACCCCCACCTGTGGACTTCGGGCCCTCATACCACCCTCATGGAGTCTGTTTCTGACCGTTTGAGCAGACACATGCACATTTGTGGCCTGCTGGAGGTCATTTTGCAGGGCTCTGGCAGTGCTCCTCCTGCTCCTACTTGCACAAAGGCGGAGGTAGCGGTCCTGCTGCTGGGTTGTTGCCCTCCTACGGCCTCCTCCACGTCTCCTGATGTACTGGCCTGTCTCCTGGTAGCGCCTCCATGCTCTGGACACTACGCTGACAGACACAGCAAACCTTCTTGCCACAGCTCGCATTGATGTGCCATCCTGGATGAGCTGCACTACCTGAGCCACTTGTGTGGGTTGTAGACTCCATCTCATGCTACCACTAGAGTGAAAGCACCGCCAGCATTCAAAAGTGACCAAAACATCAGCCAGGAAGCATAGGAACTGAGAAGTGGTCTGTAGTCACCACCTGCAGAACCACTCCTTTATTGGGGGTGTCTTGCTAATTGCCTATAATTTCTACCCGTTGTCTATTCCATTTGCACAACAGCATGTGACATTTATTGTCAATCAGTGTTGCTTCCTAAGTGGACAGTTTGATTTCACAGAAGTGTGATTGACTTGCAGTTACATTGTGTTGTTTAAGTGTTCCCTTTATTTTTTTGAGCAGTGTAGTATGTACCACATCCATGGGTTCCTTCCCGTCACAGTGAGACAGGAGGAGTGTAGAGTCCATTAATTCAAATCTAATTATATTTCTCACATGAGCCGAATACTTACAGTGAAATTCTTACTTACAAGCCCTTAACCATCAATGCAGTTTTAAGGAAATAGTTAATTCAGTAAATATTGTCTTTACTCGAAGGTAAAAAAAGTTACACAATAAATTAACAATAACGAGGCTATATAGAGTCAATGTGCGGGGGTACAGGTTTAGTCTATGTAATTGAGGTAATATATACATGTAAGTATCAGTAAAGTGATTATGCATAGATAATAAACAGCAAGCAGCAGCTGTGTAAAAAAACTTGCAAATGCAAATAGTTCAGGTAGCCATTTGATGAATTGTTCAGCAGTCTGATGGCTTGGGGGTAGAAGCTGTTAAGGAGCCCTCTCCTCTGTGATACTAATCTGTGATACTAGTAATTGTTCTCATGGTACTACCTGTCAATGGGGCATTCCAACACCATGAGGCTACTGGTCAGAACTTACACAGGGAGGAAGAGGAGTGCTTTAGACAGGAGAGAAAAATACTGATCATTCACAGTCCATGAGGATAAACGCAAATGGGGCACAGTGGAAATGTTCTGAATGCCTAGCAGAGAGAAGAGAAGTTTAGTCAACTAAATTGAGTTCCCAATTGAAAGAGGCTGTGAGGTGATGGGAAATACATGTGATTTAGTGGTACATGGATGAGAGGGAATAATGTGATTCACAGCTAACTCTGCTGATAACACTCTGATAATGTTAAAGGAGAGCCATGATTAAACCCCAGTTCTGATGTGCAGACCTGCCCCGTCAGCGATTGAGTCAAAACAGCGCGCATGGTTGGAATGCAGCCCTCATTGACATCGACCCACCGCACTGAGCCTCTTGTGTGAACATGGAGTGGAGCACTCACTCTCTGTCTCCCCCTCTCCCCCTCTCTCTACACTGCCAGGCTGGGCCACTAAGCACGTGCAGAGGTGTACTAATAGAGATAACAGTTAATTATCTCTCAAATACAGTTTGCCTTCTTCAGCTCCAGAGAAGGGGTCTATAGGGACCACAGTTCAGTATAGGCTATACACTCCTCCATCATTCAGATGTAATATTGTCAACCTTTGCTTATTACATAAGATGTCCCTCCCATTAATACGTAGCCACACCTCTGTTAAAATAAGGCAAGAGCCTTTGTGGAGCAGGCAGGAGTCTTTGTTGAGCAGGCATGACTCTTTGTGGAGCAGGCAGGAGTCTTTGTGGAGACTAGAGGGAGGTAAAAGAGAGGACCTGCCTGGTCCTGACATGACAGTCAGATAGTCAGAGAACAGGGAGACAGCGGCAGACCAGAGGCATCATGGGATGGGACCCCGCTAAAGCTCCAGTGTGCTCTGTTTAATCCCCCTCCCTTCCACTGCCAGGATCAAGCCTCATCAGCTTTGGTGTTCAGTGTCAGACTCATTTTTATAACGTCCCACCGGTCAATTCTAACCGCTAATGCCCCACACAACGGCTCCTAATGCCAAGTGATTACGGACTGCTGTTTTAGCACATTTGTTGCATGAAAAGAGAGAAAGGGCCACAAGGCTGTCCGTCGGCTCCGTGCTCAAAGGGATGAGCCTGATGAACTCAGCAGAAAAGGATCTTCCCTGAAAGCAGCTCTAAGCCACAGACCTCGGGGTGGGGTCTAGGGGGATAGGGGGCTGTGGCCTGGCAGTCAGAGCTGGTCTGACTGGGGCTTTACAGTATCCTATGCCAGAGCATATAGACAGTTCCTGTGTTCTCACGTCACATGTGCAGATACACAAATATGCTCACACGGCTTTTCCACAAGTAGACATGAGACTGAAAGTAGTTAACTCATTCACCCATTGAAAAAAAACACTGGAGTCAATCACGTACGCTCAACACTGTGCATGAAGTAGAATAAAAAAACACCATAGAACTTCAAATTAAAAACAAAAATAGCGGTTTCTGGATAATCATCATTTGTGCTTGTCTCTCTGGTGCCCTTGTCACATCTCTGACACAATTCAGGTAGATTTCCCCTACTCCTCTGAGTCCCATTTAGAGCAAACAGAATTTGCATGGAGATGTGATCGGCATCAGTATGCCTGCACCTATCAACTGGGGCCTCATTGTGTCAAACAGTGCTACAGGCTGGACCATGTGACATCTAAACAACACATGGAAATGACACCACTGGGACAGAACACAAACAGAGCTGAGTTCTGTGTACAGAGAGAAGACAACACAAACAGACAGAGAGAGACAGAGAGAGAGAGACAGAGACAGAGACAGAGAGAGAGAGAGACACTACATGAAAGGATACTTAATTTTGTCAATTTTAAGTTTCCTGAACTGAGAAAATCGTTTCAGTGAAATCAAAGAAAGCAATGGTGAGAGATCCCTGTTGTTTTTCTAAAGACAACTCCCTTAAATAGAGGGCCTGTGCACCTTGCCAGTAAACAGTACATGCATTGTGTACCAAACAGATCGTAATTTCCAATAATACTTTGTTGGGAACATTATGCAAAGGCATACGACTGGCATGCAAACATTTCAGCTGTCATCCAGTTACTCACTTTCTAAAAATGTGTAAGTACAGGAGTCTAGAGGGTAGGTCATACTGGATTACACACTGGAGTTCAGACATTTTTAAAGGCAGTCTGACTGAGTCACAGCTTGCCCTGGAGTAAAAGCCCTCAGAGATCTGAGAGAGAGAGAAAGAGGGCAAGGGAGAGAGAGAGAGAGAGAGAGAATGAGTGACAGGCAGAGAGAGGGAGGGAGAGAATGAGATCAACTCTGCAGATCCTAATAAACCCACTAACTCCACCCCACTGCCTTTACTACATCCAAGGCCTGAGATATGAGGCAGGTTTCCCATCACACATGAAAAGCACCATACGGTCATTGGGGAGGACAGGCAGCTGATCTATGCCTTTTTATATTGCAGTATAATGATGAGGTCATTATTAAAATGTCTGCTAGTGTATGTTGAAGAGGGCACGACAAAGCCTATTCCTCCTCAGGAAACTACAAATATTTGGCATGGGTCCTGAGATCCTCAAAAGTTTCTACAGCTGCAACATCGAGAGCATCCTAACTGGTTGCATCACTGCCTGGTACGGCAAATGCTCGGCCTTTGACCGCAAGGCACTACAGAGGGTAGTGCGTACGGCCCAGTACATCACTGGGGCTAAGCTGCCTGCCATGCAGGACCTCTACACCAGGCGGTGTCAGAGGAAGGCCCTAAAAATGGTCAAAGACCCCAGCCATAGACTGTTCTCTCTACTAACGCATGTCAAGCGGTACCGGAGTGCCAAGTCTAGGACAAAAAGGCATCTCAAAAGTTTTTACCCCCAAGCCATATTACTCCTGAACAGGTAATCAAATGGCTACCTGGACTATTTGCATTGTGTGCCCCCCCCAACCCAACCCCTCTTTTACACTGCTGCTACCCTCTGTTTATCATACAGTGCCTTGCGAAAGTATTCGGCACCCTTGAACTTTGCGACCTTTTGTCACATTTCAAGCTTCAAACAAAGATATAAAACTGTATTTTTTTGTGAAGAATCAAAAACAAGTGGGACACAATCATGAAGTGGAAAGACATTTATTGGATATTTCAAACTTTTTTAACAAATCAAAAACTGAAAAATTGGGCGTGCAAAATTATTCAGCCCCTTTACTTTCAGTGCAGCAAACTATCTCCAGAAGTTCAGTGAGGATCTCTGAATGATCCAATGTTGACCTAAATGACTAATGATGATAAATACAATCCACCTGTGTGTAATCAAGTCTCCGTATAAATGCACCTGCACTGTGATAGTCTCAGAGGTCCGTTAAAAGCGCAGAGAGCATCATGACGAACAAGGAACACACCAGGCAGGTCCGAGATACTGTTGTGAAGAAGTTTAAAGCCGGATTTGGATACAAAAAGATTTCCCAAGCTTTAAACATCCCAAGGAGCACTGTGCAAGTGATAATATTGAAATGGAAGGAGTATCAGACCACTGCAAATCTACCAAGACCTGGCCGTCCCTCTAAACTTTCAGCTCATACAAGGAGAAGACTGATCAGAGATGCAGCCAAGAGGCCCATGATCACTCTGGATGAACTGCAGAGATCTACAGCTGAGGTGGGAGACTCTGTCCATAGGACAACAATCAGCCGTATATTGCACAAATCTGGCCTTTATGGAAGAGTGGCAAGAAGAAAGCCATTTCTTAAAGATATCCATAAAAAGTGTCGTTTAAAGTTTGCCACAAGCCACCTGGGAGACACACCAAACATGTGGAAGAAGGTGCTCTGGTCAGATGAAACCAAAATTGAACTTTTTGGCAACAATGCAAAACGTTATGTTTGGCGTAAAAGCAACACAGCTCATCACCCTGAACACACCATCCCCACTGTCAAACATGGTGGTGGCAGCATCATGGTTTGGGCCTGCTTTTCTTCAGCATGGACAGGGAAGATGGGTAAAATTGATGGGAAGATGGATGGAGCCAAATACAGGACCATTCTGGAAGAAAACCTGATGGAGTCTGCAAAAGACCTGAGACTGGGACGGAGATTTGTCTTCCAACAAGACAATGATCCAAAACATAAAGCAAAATCTACAATGGAATGGTTCAAAAATAAACATATCCAGGTGTTAGAATGGCCAAGTCAAAGTCCAGACCTGAATCCAATCGAGAATCTGTGGAAAGAACTGAAAACTGCTGTTCACAAATGCTCTCCATCCAACCTCACTGAGCTCGAGCTGTTTTGCAAGGAGGAATGGGAAAACATTTCAGTCTCTCGATGTGCAAAACTGATAGAGACATACCCCAAGCGACTTACAGCTGTAATCGCAGCAAAAGGTGGCGCTACAAAGTATTAACTTAAGGGGGCTGAATAATTTTGCACGCCCAATTTTTCAGTTTTTGATTTGTTAAAAAAGTTTGAAATAAAAAAAAAGTTTGAAATATCCAATAAATGTCGTTCCACTTCATGATTGTGTCCCACTTGTTGTTGATTCTTCACAAAAAAATACAGTTTTATATCTTTATGTTTGAAGCCTGAAATGTGGCAAAAGGTTGCAAAGTTCAAGGGGGCCGAATACTTTCGCAAGGCACTGTATATGCACAGTCACTTTAACTATACATTCATGTACATACTACCCCAATTGGGCCGACCAACCAGTGCTTCCGCACATTGGCTAACCGGACTATCTGCATTTTGTCCCACCACCCACCAACCCCTCTTTTACATTACTGCTACTCTCTGTTCATCATATATGCACAGTCACTTTAACCATATCTACATGTACATACTACCTCAATCAGCCTGACTAACCAGTGTCTGTATGTAGCCTCGCTACTTTTATAGCCTCGCTACTGTATATAGCCTGTGTTTTTAATGTTGTTTTATTTCTTTACTTACCTATTGTTCACCTAATACCTTTTTTGCACTATTGGTTAGAGCCTGTAAGTAAGCATTTCACTGTAAGGTTGTATTCGGCGCACGTGACAAATAAACTTTGATTTGATGGTGATTTCTAATTGTTTTTGCCAAATGCTCAAATGGAGTGTATAAGATCAGAAAGAAATTATGTATTGTGAATCCCCTACTTATTCATCTCTACGGTATCCAGAACAAAGACTGAAATAGTACCGCACAGAGTGACGTTTCACTGCGGTCACATGGGTCGTACTGGGGTGCGGATGTAAAAATCCCACAAAATCTGCCGCTGGCACACATTCAAATTAGCCCCAAGGGTGCCTTGTTAAAAATGGTTCATTCTCTTAAATGAAATACCATGACTGTTTTCTCATTAGCTGGGAATGTTGTTTGAAATGTCAGATACAACATACCTTAGTGATATCATTACCAACCTACTGCATACCGCTTCAAAATATGGACATTTTTGTGTGCAGGGTCTGCTATTAGCATGCTAACGCTCATTAAGACAGACTGGTAGAATAGAGAGCATAACTAGCATTCACTGGTTGAAGTAACTTTTGAGTGCAATGGAGACTGGTGACTATGACATAAATATATAGAATTCACAACATTTGGACGTGGATATAGTTCTATATATTTTTTTAAATTAAACTATGTGTGTCGTTATTGTTTGAATTCAGACTGAACTGCTTTGTTGATTGCTTCTGTACCCCGCTTCTGTGATTTTCTTCACTTTACATGTGGATCTATCCCATTTTAAACCTGTTTTCATATTTATTTATTTATCTTTTTAAATCGATTTCCTGGCACACATGATTTCTCAGTATGGGCGTACTGCTGCATGCTGGGAAATTACCGTAAGTGATGGACCCATAGAAGATTCTCTGGCCTTTACTCTATGTGGCCTGTCAGAGGCTGTCTGGGCACTGAGAGGAGAGAGTGATTGAGTTGTTTTCCTCTTTCTGCTTGCTGGTGCTTGGGAAGTTGAGGGGCTAGATCTGGGGCTGGGGTTGAGGCTAGAGCACGGACTGGAGATGGGGTTGGAGGAGGGGCTAGAGAAGGGGCTCGAGATGGGTCTGGAATTGGAGAGGGGCCGGAGAAGGGGCTGGAGTAGGGGCTGGCACTCATGTTTCCCGCAAAGTGTTTGGTTTGATAGTTCACCAATAATGTCAAGGAAATGTACAAATCATTATCTTAAAAAGGATATGTTAATAGAGTGAGGGATAATCTTAGGCTGTATTGATTGAGAGAAATGCAGAGCACACAGAATACAGAATAGGTTGTCCCTCAGCCAAGTGAACCTGTTTACACCAGCAGCTGCAACTTAAACACTGTATGTTATTACATAGAGATGTGTGGCTTATGGCTTTTCTATTGCATTTGTTCTCACACATGATGGAATACAGTGCTCACTTTCATCTCAAGCATTCTTCTCCCCAATCTGGAGACTGCTCAGGTTGTGTGTTATATTATATGCAGGTGTCCATACTCCACATTGCTAGTGCTTCTCTGTATGTGTCATATTTCCATAGCTACAGGAAGTAGGGGTGCTGAGGGTGCTGGAGCAACACCTGACAAATAAATAAAATAATACCCCATAGTGACAAAGTGAAAAAACAGATTTTTAGACATTTTTATAAATGTATAAAACAAAAAAACTGAAATACCTTATTTTCATAAGTATTCAGGCCCTTTGCTATGAGACTCGAAATTTAGCTCCGGTGCATCCTGTTTATATTGATCATCTTAGAGATGTTTCTACAACTAGATTGGAGTCCACCTGTGGTAAATTGAATTGATTGGATTTGGAAAAGCACACACCTGTCTATACAAGGTCCCACAGTTGACAGTGCATGTCAGAGCAAAAACCAAGCCATGAGGTCGAAGAAACTGTCCGTAGTGCCCCGAGATAGGAATGTGTTGAGGCACAGATCTGGGAAAGAGTACCAAAACATTTCTGCAGCATTGCAGGTCCTCATGAATGCATTGGCCTCCATCATTCTTAAATGGAAGAAGTTTGGAACCACCAAAACTCTTCCTAGAGCTGGCCGCCCAGCCAAACTGAGAAGGGCCTTGGTCAGGGAGGTGACCAAGAACCCGATGGTCACTCTGACATAGCTCCAGAGTTCTTCTGTGGATATTGGAGAACCTTCCAGAAGGACAACCATTTCTGCAGCACTATACTAATCAGGCCTTTATGGTAGAATGGCCAGACAGAAGCCACTCAGGATTGAAGGTCGCAGGATTGGCTTCGGGACAAGTCTCAGAATGTCCTTGACTGGACCAGCCAGAACCCGGACTTGCACCCAATAGCAAAGGGGTCTCATAGCAAAGGGACTGAATACCTATGTAAATATGTTTTTATTTATATGGATATATATCCATTTGCCAAAATGTAAAGAAAACTGTTTTTGCTTTGTCATTATGGAGTATTGTGTGTAGGAAAAAATAACTATTTCATCAATTTTAGACTAAGGCTGTAACATAACAAAATGTGGAAAAAGTCAAGGGGTCTGAATACTTTCCGAATGCACATATACTCAAAACATCTTCACGCGGACATGCCTATTTCTCACAAGGAGAAAAAGGCTCTCAAAATGCATCATATTATTCTATAGTGTGGCTCCAAACACAGAGACAGCCACAGAATAGAAAAGAATGGTACACATGAAACAGCCCGCGCTCAATGAGTGTAAACAGTCTGCTGCTGCCGCTCTGCTAGTCATCAGATGGGGTGAGGAGAGGAGGTATGGGGTCCACGTGGGTAACTGAGGGGGCCTGCCTTGATTGGGTAATTTTTTAAATATGAATTACGTTATTTTTAGACGTTATTTTCTTAGAGAAAAAAAAAACGTTCTTATTTCCATATAACAGACATCTTTGCAGTGAGATTACACAATGAATATAAAGGATCTTTCCTGTTCTGGGAAATGCCTTCAATCACAAGCTCAACTTATATGAGCAATGTACAAATATATCACTGTCATACTTTCCTGTAAGTATGTGTTTTATTTACCTAGTAACTACAATGTAAAACACGGTGTGTTAAAAATATTTTAAAGACACTCAAGAGCAGCCTGTATGAGTTTCAGGGCAATATACCTTCAATAATGAGAAAAAAACGGAATGTTGAATATGGAAATGCTTTTAGTGCACTCTTTTCTCACACCTCAAATGAATATTTCAGTGCATAAACAACAACGCAAATTCCGTCGTGGTCTCGCAATAAAGAAAACTCTTCCTTCCGAAAACATGAATTAAACATTTCCACATCCCAATTTAAATTATACATATTTACAACAAAAGCGAACATCAAAAAGTAAAACAACCTCAAACTATCCAAACAATGGAAAACGACTATGCCCAAACCCTAACTTTAAACAATGTGACATTCCCTTAGCTCAGTGTACTGTGCTCAGAGTCCCTCCCCTCCGGTGTCCCCCCCACCCCCGTCCCCGTCCCCCGTCCCACCACTACCACCCAGACTCAGTGAGCAATCAAGTAGCCAGTCAGAGTAGAGCAAACCTTGTCTGATATCCACAAAGGCCATGTCCATGGCCATATCCACAAAGGCCACTTCAGATATCACCATCACTGATTTTGAGTGTGGGTATTGATTTAAAAAGCAGAAATTCTAAAATTAGAGTTCCGAAGCACTCTGATTGGGGCACAGGCACCTCTCTGGCCAGGCTAAGCCAATCAGGAGTGGAGGTGACTAAAACCTTTGATGACAGGCCGGCTGGGCCCCCCAGATGGCCCTGCGTAGCGGAGTGAAGGGGTCCCGGATCCCATGCTCCCTCCCTGAGATAACAGAGACATTCCTCAGTGCATACCCTGCTTTTCCACAAGCCTCTTCCTTAATTCCAATGGACTGTGTGGAATGCCGGAGCACCCAGGCAGGTCGCTGTGGATGAGCGGAAATGAAAAAAAAACACTACTCTAATCTGTGTGAGCCCTGGTCTGGCCTGAGGTCAGTGCACCTGCATGCGTGCAGTAGGGAAGAAGATACTAATAACACACACTACACACGGCATGGAGGCTGAACGTACAGTACATCTGTGCCATACAGTGTGTGGACCTGGAGCAACAAAACACATACGTGGTGGGATTAAACCTATAAGTGAGTCAGAGGGCTGGATTAAAGGACAGGAGTTCAGTCGGGAGTGATCTCCTGGACAAGCAGATCAAGCAGGTCTGGGATCAGATCAATGCATTGGGGAGTCAGTCAGTCACACACAGTCAGGCAAAGACATACTGTAATCACCTGCATTCATTAGCTACTTTGCCGGGCACTGTGATCCACACTAGCCTCTACCACAGACTCCAACACCACTGAGTCAGACCAGGCCCCGTCGCTGTCTGGTGCCCTGGTTGGTTTAAAGCAAATTCTGACCACTAGAGTCAGGCTCCCACCACTGTGAGATCTAATCAAATTCAGCTATGATATTATTTCCAATGTAAGCCAGTTCTCCCTCAAGTTATCTCCTCCTATCCCTCATACTTTGGCCACTCCGGAAAGAAAATGAGTCGGCCAAATTCCAGAAACGCAGAGCTGCGGTATTAAAGTCTGCTCCATATCCAGTAGAAGAAAGAGAGAGATTTTATTTTTTTATGTGGTCAGGATAAGGTGATCAAGAGACAGCAAGACTCAGTGTGGAGAAAGAAAAACAATGAGGATGGAAGACAGAAGAAAGGAGAGGTAAAAAAAGACTTCAAGGAAGGAGAGTTCACAGTCAAAAGGAGCAACAGTAAAACAGTAGAAAGAGAGAGAAAAATGAATCAGACAGGGAATGATTTACTGCACTGCGCCAAAGCCATGCAGAGCCATCAATCTTCACCACTTCTAAATTCTTCTGGAAATCAATTCAGTCCATTGGTCTGCTGTTTTATTTATGTGTCACCACCATTAGGGGAAAAAACATCAGTGGCATGATGGGTCTCCATCTCTCCAATGCATTCAGCAGCCTCCCAGTGGACCAGAACAGCAGCAGCACTTCTAGAATGAGGTAACAAATCTAAGTGGTTCACTTTGTAGGACATTAGACATTACTGGACACACTGGGGAAAGACTTGGCACTGCAGGTGTTCTTTTCCACACAGGCATGTCCCACCACCTGACACACTGGATGAGGATCAGAGTGTCTCAATGTCCTTCCTTCCTTAGTTACCTCCCTCGGAAGTCGTCGTGGTCGATCACATCAAGAGGAGAGAATCCAACCCGACCATGTCTCACACGGTGTAGTGTCAAAGTGAATTGTGGCTGTGACCTGGCCATAAGAAGAGTGTTTCAGTGGTTGAACTTTATAGTCTTTGGCAGTCTCGGGGTGCCCGAGACTGCTATACATTTAGGTGTATATACACAATACAATCTACAAGAAGGTCAGACATTGTTATGATCGTGCCAACATCCACAGCTGTGGTGCTGTGCCAACTGGCTCCTGTCCTGTGA